>NW_026025167.1:0-6220 GCF_019186545.1 Solanum stenotomum
ATTTTTGGCGCCTGATGAGTTTTTGTGAAAAATTGAAAATGCATTTTTTCCCGCTTCTCACCACTATATTTACATTTTGGGACCAGTTAGAACTTTCTTTAGGGACTACATTTTGTACCTTCACAATAACATATAAAATTAGGGACAAGAATATAATCTCGTCCTAATACATGTACATTTTGAGACTAGATTATTAACTCATCCCAAAATATTGGTCTTAATTAACAGTTTTTCTTGTAGTGAAGAAACTTGAACAATTCTCTACAACATTTTAGGCCTATAGCCACACTAAATCTGAACAATGCTTGTAAAGTGTTGCCTAAAATATTTTTGGGAACGTTTTTAAAATGTAGCTTAAATTTTTAACTTTTGGGGTCAATATTATTGGCAACACTTGTAAAGCGTACTCTTTAATGGTATAGGCTACAATTTATAAGCATTGTCATAGTATGAAATAAATGGCAACAACTATTTACATATATGGCCACACTTTTAAGTGTCTTATTTTTATAATTGTAAAAACAACACATCAAAAGTGTGGCCTAAAATTTTTCACTAAAATATTATATTCCCTCCAACATTTTCAACTATCCCTCCTATTTTTATTGGCCAAAAGAAAATAATTAATAAAACATTAATAAAAACATTTCTCTTTCTCTTCTTTCCTATTTGAACATACGCTTTACTCTCTTCGTTCCTAGAACATACGCTTTACTCTTTGTAGAACGAGCTTTTCTCCAGAACTAAAGATCGAAGAGAGGAAGCTGAAGATCGAAGAGAGGAAGCTGAAGATTCTCTTCTCCAAAACCCAATTTTCTCAAAGAGATGAAGAGTTGAAGCTAAAGAACTGGGGATCGAAGAACTGAAGATCGAAGAACTAAAGAGAGGAAGCTGAAGAACTGAAAAGCTCAGATTCGTTTTTATTCTTCTATTGCAATTTCGTCAAGCGTAAGTACCGATTTCGTACAACCGAGATTCCTTTTTATTCTCTACTAATCATCTAGTACTAAAAACAGTCAATTGATTGAATTTTTGTTTTGTGTTTAGAAGGAATTGATTACTTTGGGTTCTTACAACTGAAATTCCAAAGTAGGGGAAGAAAGAGCCAAAAATCTAAACGTCAAAGTTAGCCCTAGGCATATTGAGTAGACAAGATATTTTATTTAGAGATATAAGTAAATGAATGCAAAAATAATATTGTAAACAGGGATAAACCTTGAGAAGATTGAAGAGAACTTACGAACATACCGTAATGTATCTAATATGTGTGAACTAGCTCCTCCCTACTGTGATGATACTCCTTCAATAAATCAGGAGCAAAGGTCCAATCAAAGAAACAATGGGAGATCAGAATTTTTGTATATCATTTGGTCCTCTTTAGCTATGTAGACCCATTTTTTATACTTGTGCTAACTAGCTAGCAATTAATTTGCTGATAGGGCTTTCTATTGGAGCTATATCTGATACTTAATGTTGAACCATGCTATAGATGTCTAAGTAGTTTGCATTAGAGCTTTTCCTACAGGCTACATGTTTACTAAAACCTATTATGCATCATCTCATTACACTATGTGTACTCATGTCAATTTATGCTTGCAGGTTGTCATCGGTATTAATAAGGGTAGCAATTGCAGTTATCACTGTAAGTAAAACTTTTATATCTAGCCTTTAGATCCTTCTACATAAATTTGTCAATTATTACCTCTTGTTCTGATTTGCAGTAATTCTTAATTCAGCTATTAGTACTAATTTAATAACAGCTCAGCAGACTTGCAGTTTTGTATTATAGTAAAACGAGGGGCTGCTTAAAGTTAATGGATCCATTTTGGTGATGCAGTGTCTATCTTTGTTTTCCTTAATATTATAAATTTTGAATTACACTATTCAGCTCTGTAGTGTTCAAGACTATAGTAATGCGAAGAAGCCACAAGTATAACTATGTAAGCTCAGCTACACAAAACATTAGACTCTCTAAAATCCTATAACTCGTAAGCTCAGCTACACAAAAGTATAGCCAAATAAAATCCTATAATCCTATAAATTTGTCTTCGTACTGTTAAAGTCTAACATACTCACAAGTATAGCCAAATAATCATATAACTCTGTAAGCTCAGCTACACAGAACATTACAGTCTCTAAAATCTTAATTCTTGCAAATGTATGCCTAACATACTAACAAGTATAGATAAATAATCCTGTAAGCTTAGCTCCTCAAAACATTGCACTCCCTACAAACTGATTCTTCAGAATGTATATAGCAGACAAGTACACATGCCACGCAGTCTAATATGGTATATCCACTCCGGTGGAACTCTTCCAACTCAATCTTAGGTATCTTAAAAACATACTTAAGATTAGTTTCTCACACTGCCTAGAAGTATAGTTATGAGACTTACATGTCTGCAGTAGAGTGTCTTGGTGTTGTTGGAGTTGAGTTTCCTCTTTTTCCATGCTTTGTTTGGTGCGACTACTATCCTGATTTACATGTCTGCATTAGAGTATCTTTGGATATTTCTCTTGCTGCCCCTGTTCTTTGGCCTGAGGTTGACTTGGAGTTGGATATTTGTTTGTTAATGTATTTCCTTTATTGATGTATCAAATTGTTCCTGCACAATAAGATTATTATATTTATTATGAGTAGAAAGAGTAGAGTTAAGTGTCTTACCTGACTGTGCCTTAGGCTGATATTTTTGGTCTTGTCTTGTCTTCTCTTGTGGTGAACCAGGTCCTCCCATAGTGTGGTGGTTCTGCCTGTAGTTCTTCTTCTTTTGAACCTGCAACTGCTCATATGATATCTCATTTGCCTTCTCCTGATTTGGTTACTGATTTGTGTGTGTAGTTGTGGCTCCAGCCGGCAGTCCTTGCCTGGTAGTGATAATAGGAGTCGCAAGGTCAATAGGAATATCACTTTTAGCCTCATTACTAAAGTGAGAATAAGGAAGCCTTATTCCAACTTTATAATGATGACTAATAATTTGCAAAGATCATATAACCTGGGGGATGGGGATTATTAGTAGTGTGGTGAGACATATATAGACATATCTCTTTGTAATGGGTTGGTAGATTGTTAAATATATTTGGTTAAGGGCAGTGCACTCGTGATCTTAAGTCACTACAATTTTTGTGCATAAATAGTCAAACCTGCAAATTGGGAATAACATTCACGGCTAAAGTTGCACAGTCCAATACCACTGGACTTTCTTTTCTCTTTGATTTAGGTGATTCAAAATTAGTATATATAGAGAAATATTGAAAATCCACCCTATATATATGGTAATTTTCTGCCAGAGAGGGTTCAATGAACCCCATAGCACTCACGTAGGTCCGCCCCTGCTCTTGATGTCTGTGAGTTCTATTCAAGTTTTATGTCCGTACGTAGTTGAAAATTGGAGAAAACCTAAAGAGACATGAACAACAACATATCAATTTGCAGAGTGCTTATTTGAGCATGAAGCAAGGCTACTATTTTATGTAACTGAGTGTTAATTTCCCATGTTAATTTACGGTTTTCAAATTGCAAGTGAATAATGAGAGTTGGTTTTGCAGACTCTTTAGACTCTGCACTTATTTGTTTACTTCCATTCCTAGAGCCCTTTAGTTACTATCATTAGGAAAATGCTGAAATATTAAGTTAGAGAATCTATGAAAAGATATAGATAGGCTAAAGGTGCAATTTTCATGATTTGTTGAATAACTTTGACAACCAATTTTCATGATTCGTTGAAGGAAAGTCTACTTCCTTTTGGTATTAAATTTTGTCTCAAATGGTTTATGTTTAGCTAAAATGATGAAAATTTCTTCTTGTATTTAAGCCTTACTTGTTTTCCATTTGAAGTGTTTTATTAATTGGTTGTTTAAGCCCATATGACTCTATTGTTTTGAGTGATAAATTCCTGCTATAATGCATAAAATGAGTTGTGTAACAGTCATTTAGAATTTATTTTGCAGTTTTAGGTTAAATTTTTGGTTTACGTTGCTCTTTATAAGTCATTGTAATGAGATTATTTGGTATTCTCATATTAAAATCTGCTTGTTCTTGCTATAAACAGTGAGTTCTTTTCAGTTATGATATTTGGTATTCTAATGAGCCGCAAATGATTGTTGATCAATTTTGTTTGCCTGGTTGTCTGCAAATGTCCAGTTTTCTTCATGTAAAGAGAATCTCAGTTATGATATTTGTTTGTTTCTGAGTACATCTTTGTTAAAGTATTGGCCTGAGCTAATTCAATGGCATGTAATTGCTTAAATTGTTAATATGTTATGGTGTTATGGAGAAAAAACTAGACTTCAGAGTTCAGACTATATTTAGAGTAAGATCCCCACTATAATATTTACCTAGAGATGCATAACCTATTGTGCCTATGATCCCACTTGTGCTGAATTGATTTACATCGGCATTTTGACCCGAGTCAGACGGGAACTTTGCCAAAGTCACTAACAAGAGCAGTCAGATCATTGTCCAATAGAACATTGTTTCGCTTAGGATCACACTAAACTATAGATGTATGGCATTGACTGTGAAGATAATGCAATGTTGAAGCCACATCTATTGTAATGTTTAATCTGTGTAAGATGCTAAATCTCTTCTACAACATCTGTCCCTCCTTCGGTTGTAACCACTCTTCTAGGCTCCCATTTTCCATAAATGGATAAATGAGAGCTTTGAAATCATTGCCATCAATCAACACTTGAGCAAACTGTTGAGATCTTCACTAGGTTCTGGTGCATTATGTTCCTCAAGGCTTCACATTCAGCCAAAAAGCTTTTCGAAGCACCTTTTTTTTCAAGCTTTAGTACCTTTGCTGCAATAATTTACATATATATAATATGTAAATGAATTTTCAACTTTCATAGAAGTATCTTTCAATGAACTGCTGGAATCTAGAATCTACAATTTGCAATATACAGATTTATTATTCTCTATAACTGCTGCAATGTGCAATCTGATTTGTTCTTCTATAACTGTTGCAATGTGGAACTTCTTGCCTCTTCTATAACTGCTGCAATCTGAATTGTGTAGCGAAATGGAGGTGATCAAATTTGAAGGGTATCCGCAAGTCAATTTGATCCCATTGAAGTGGATGATGAAGAGTTTTTGACCTATTGTAAAAGTTTGAATACATTATATTTGATTTTGTGAAATATATTCATTGCTAGAATATATTGAACTATTGTAAGAGTACTTTTTGAACTATTGTGTACACATACTTAGAATATTGCTTTATAAGTATGTGTATGTACACAAGACATACTATATATCTTTTGAAGTTTATGGAAAATCTATAAATTTGAATTACATATTAGCTAATTTAATGCTTGAGATTATTTATTGCAAAATAATATTGGTGCTTCTAATTAGAAATTGTGGCATATAAATGTTATATAGCAAAAATAATATTACCACACTTAAAAGTGTAGTCATAGGACTATAAATTGTGGTATGCACATGAGCAAGGACTACACTTCAAAGTGTTGTCATACATAAGATAGAGAAGGCAACACTTAATAATCGTGGAAAATATGGAAGCAAAGGCCACGCTTGAAAGTGTAGCTGATAAGGCAAAACTTTTAAGCGTAGCTGGAAAGCGTGGCCTTTTGCCGTTTAGGCTACCCTTGAAAGTGTAACTATTACGGCAACACTTTTTCGGTGCGGAACGGGTAGTTGGTGAATTCATGAAAGTGGTAGTGTGGTAGATGGTAGTGTGGTAGGTGAGTAATTTATTTTTAAGATTTTATTATAATATCTTTTTACTAAGTGTCTTAATCTTGATATCTCTTTAATATTACTTTTAAGTAGTACTAAATTCATGGTAATATGTAATAATATTTATTGTAATATTCTTCCGATAATTGTTTTAATCTGAACATTTCATTAATATTATTTATGATATATTCTAAGTATAACATATCTTGGGTTCTTTGATACATACATAAATTTTCTTCCATTAATTATTCTAATAATTTTATATCTTCCATAGATTCTGTCCAATATTGTAAATATTCGTATTTCATTTTAGTCTGAATTTATTTCTAAATCGTACCATTCTATTCTTTCGTAGTCTAAATCATGTAAGTCTATTTCATACCATTGTTGGTTCAATATATCTTCTGGTTCGTTATTAAATATTTTTTCCCATATTATTCTTCTTAATTCGATTATTTCTAAATTTTTAAGTACATATAAGATTAAAGTTTCGTAGTTTTTTATCATTTCATCATG
>NW_026025167.1:7043-9780 GCF_019186545.1 Solanum stenotomum
CTTATCTTCTTAAATTATTCCAGCTGGACGTCTGGGATTATATTATCTTCTCCGTTGCATTTTGAACATATGTGGTCAGGGTATTTGTGACCAATTAGCTTGCAATATCTCGTTAATAATTCTGCCGAAATAAATCATACTTTTAGTGCTCGTGTTGTAGGTTGTTCTTCTGGCTTAAGTAATGATAAAATCCATTCTCTGGACTTCATCCATATCTGCTTTCCTTAGCTCCCTTGAATTGGAATAAATCATTAGCTGGTCTCTTGCATAGTAGCTCCATATAGCGTTTCCGTTTAAATAATTATTTGTTAACTCTTGTATAATTGTTGATATACCAATTATCCTTTTGTTGGCATAAAAACTTGGTATCTCTATTTTGCATATCTCTTCTTGTTGTCCGATATCCTCGGGTATAATCATATCTTTGGTTAACCCTATCTTAATAACTTGTATTGGAGGTTTTATTTCCTCGTATAATATCTCTGCTGGTGCTATATAGAATTTTATATAAAATAAATTTCCTTTCGTAACTCTTTTGTATATGATGAATGTTTTGTGTAGTTCCGGTATTCCACTAACTTCTTCTCCGTCATATGTGTATACGGTATTTAACAGTCCGTAGTTGTAACATGTTCTTACTAAATTAGCGTTAGTTTTCGGTTGTGCAATTAACTTGTTATATCCTTGTAATTTTTGTGTCAAATAATCTTGGTTTGGTTCTTTTGTAGTTGATCTGGGGTTTCGATTTAAATAGGTTTGGATTTTATGGATATTTTCAATATAGGTTCGTGTGATGTAGTTATATGTCTTTTTCTCATTTTGGTTTTGCAAACTATCTGCGTATATGGATGTTTGTGGTTCTATGGACATATGTCTAGGTGTCTTTTGGGTAAATGGTTTTGCGAATAGCTGGTTTAAGTTAGCATTTTTATGTTGTTTATCGCTAACTTGTTTGCTTGTACCTGCAGCTGCATTTAAACAAACGTTATGGGTTTTAAGGAGTTTCCCATCGTCTCCTTTTAGCTCTGGGTTTTTTTCGTCTTTCGATCGACGTAGCTCCGCATTTTTATAGTCATGCTGCTGACTAGCTTTAGACTTCATATTATCTTCATTAGTTTTTAGCGTTTGTATCTCATTGTCCATACTATCCACTTTTATACAAAGTGCAGTTATGGCTTTGAGTATCTCTTCCATTGTATTTTCGTTCTCAATCTGAGTAGCTTTGTCTTGATAAGTAATCTGCAATAACATTCTTATCAGTTTTTATTACTTCAATTGTAAATGTGAAATTTAATATATTTAATACCAATCTCCTTATTTCTTTTGTTGTTACCGAATCTTGTATTTTTCTTGTTAGCCACCATTTTAGTTGTGTATTATCTGTCCTTATAATAAATTTGTTATATACAATATATGGTTTAAATGATAATAAACACTTATACACTGAATATAATTCTTTTCTATTTATTTTCCATTTTATTTCTGTATTATTAAACGTTCCTGAATAATACCTGCAATGATGTTCTATCGTAGTGTCATCATACCTGTATTTTAATATTCCTCCATAACTTTTTTCACTCGCATCAGATTCTATTATATAAGTAAATTTTTTGTTTTCATCTGGAAAGTATAGTTTAGGTAAGTTTTTACATAATAATTTTACCTTTTGTATTTGTATTTGGTCTTTTTTATCATACTGATATTCTATATCTTTCTTTAATTTTTGTTGTAATGGTTTTAAATTCTCTGCTAATTTTGGTATGTATTCTCTTACTTGATTTACTAGTCCTAAGAATGATTGTAATTTCTTTTTTGTATCTAGTTGTTCATTTGAGTTAATTATTTTTTGTACTATATGTGTTTGCATCTTTATTCCGTTTTTATCAATTTGTATTCCTAAGAATTCTATTTGATTTTTCATTATATCTGCTTTCTTTTAACTTAGACTTATACCTGAATATTCTATGATGTGTATAAATTTTTCTAATAATCTTATATGTTCATCTTGTGTCTTCGAATATAATAATATATCATCGATGTACACTACACAATTTTCTATTTGTTTAAAGTAATTGTGCATAAAGTGTTGATATCTACCTGGTGCGTTTTTATATTCGAATGGTAATACATTCCATTCATAAAATCCTTGTGGTAAAGTGAATGCTGTTAGTTTTTTAGATTCTTCTTCTAGTTTTAAGTGATAAAATCCTGATTTACAATCAAATTTGCTAAAATAATTATATCCTTGTATTTGTCTTACCTTTAGTATTTTATTTGGTATTGGATAATTATATGTTTTAGTTTTTGCATTTAAATTTCTATAATCAATAACCATTCTACTTTTTCCTCTTTTTTGTTCACTATGTTTATTTACGATAAATGCCGGGCTTGTATGCTTACTATTACTTTCTTGTATATATCCTTTTTCTAGTAATTCATCTATATATATCTTAAATTCGGTTAAATCATTAAAATTATACCTTAATGGTTTTTGGGTTATTATACTGTTATTATCAATTAGCTCAATTTTTACTTTGGTTTTATGTTTTTCCCATCCTTGTAAAGGATCCTCACTATCTAATAATTCTAACTTATCTTGAATTATTTTTACTTTATCTATAGAGAATATAATTAATTCTATTTTGGGGTCTTCTTCTTTTATATTTTCTAATTTTTGTGTAATTTTTTCACTTCCTTTTATCCATTCTTTTGTTTTTTGTTTTTTATTATTTACCCT
>NW_026025168.1:0-939 GCF_019186545.1 Solanum stenotomum
AAACGAGCCCAAGAGCAGATAAACCCCCTATTTTGCCGATTTTCGTGTGCTATAGGTCACCATCTTTTTTGGTGATCAAGAATTCCGATCTCATTTTTGACAAAATTTAACCTGCACGTCCGTTAAGAACTTACCTATGGAGATAGTTGGGCCTCACGGCCATAATGGCCCATTTTTCAAGTCAAACGAGACCTAGAGCAGGTAAAACCCCTATTTTACCGATTTTCATGTGCTATAGTCCACAGATTTTTTGGTGATCCAGAATTACGACCTCATTTTTGCCAAAAAATTTTCCTGGACGTCCGTTAAGACCTTATCTATGGAGCTAGTTGGCCCTCTTGACCAAAATGGCCCATTTTTAAGGTTAAACGAGCCCAAGAGCAGAAAAACCCCCTATTTTGCTGATTTTCGTGTGCTATAGGTCACCATCTTTTTTGGTGATCAAGAATTCTGACCTCATTTTTGCCAAAATTTAACCTGCACGTCCGTTAAGAAATTACCTATGGAGCCAGTTGGCCCTCACGGCCATAATGTCCCATTTTCCTGGTCAAACGAGACCTAGAGCACATAAACCCAATATTTTACCAATTTTTATGTGCTATAGTCCACAGATTTTTTGCTGATCCAGAATTTCGACATAATATTTGCCAAAATTTTACATGGACTTCCGTTAAGACCTTATGGATGGAGCTAGTTGGTTCTTACGGCCTAAATGGCCCATTTTCAAGTTCAAACGAGCCCTAGAGCAGGTAAACCCCCCATTTTACCAATTTTCGTGTTCTATAGTCCACAGATTTATTGGTGATCTGGAATTCCGACCTAATTTTTGCCAAAATTATACCTGGACGTCCGTTACGACATTATCTATGGAGCAAGTTGGCCCTCTCCACAAAAATGGCCCATTTTTAAGGTTAAACGTGCCCAAGAGCAGAAAAACCC
>NW_026025169.1:0-389 GCF_019186545.1 Solanum stenotomum
TCTCATTTATGGAAAGGTATAAATTTTACTTTCTCAACTCTAAATAATTTTTCACTAATGATTGTTTATTGCCCTTGTCAATTGTCAAGATTCAAGATTATCATATATGAGATGATTACCTTTTATATTTCACAATAGAAGATGTTATGGAAATAAATTATTTAACTGTGCTAAGTCCAAAATATATATATATATATATATATATATATATATATGTTTGATTTTTCGCATCAACCATTAAGAATTAAGGTATTCTAAAACTCAAGTTCACCTTACAATATTAATATTACCATGGTATGGGAACATCTTTCGATAATTTTTGTTACTCATTAGTTGCTTATAGCTTCTTCATCTTAATTAGTTTTTTGCCTTAATTTATTGAACTAACC
>NW_026025170.1:0-209 GCF_019186545.1 Solanum stenotomum
TTTCTGTACATGGAAGAATTTTACCTATTGATCCAGAAGCTTTTGCAAACTCTGGTGATCGAGGAACTATAGTTGATTCCGGTACAAGTTTAGTTTATCTTGTCGCGGAAGCTTATGAATCAGTTGTCAATGCAGTAAGTATTCTTCTCACCAATCGTTCTCAACCACAAATATATTTTCTTGATGTCTTAATTAAGCTATCTAGTTCA
>NW_026025171.1:0-1086 GCF_019186545.1 Solanum stenotomum
ATCTTTATTTGTATATATGTTTTTGGTTCGCTTTCGCCTGTTTATATTGTTATTTGCCTACTCTTGTTTGATTTCTACCCTCAGACCCATTACTTGTTCCGGGTTACGGGTTGGCTTACCTGCTGGTGGGTTATAGTAGGTGCCATCATGACTTGATAAATCGGGCCCAGAGGTTGATGGCTAGCGGGTGTTTGGCTTATTTAGCTTATGTTAGAGATGTTAGTAGGGAGGGTCCTACCGTTGATTCAGTACCTATTGTTCGAGAGTTTACAGATGTGTTTCCTGCCGATCTGCCTGGTCTCCCTCCTGATCGTGACATTGACTTTTCTATTGAAGTAGAGCCGGGTACTAAGCCCATTTCTATACCACCATACCGTATGGCCCCCGTAGAGCTCAAGGAGCTCAGTGTTCAGATTCAGGATCTCTTAGATAAGGGATTCATTCGGCGTAGTGTATCGCCTTTGGGTGCCCCAGTCCTCTTCGTAAAGAAGAAGGATGGTACTATGCGATTGTGCATCGACTACAGGCAGTTGAACAAGGTGACAGTGAAGAACCGTTACCCCATGCCTAGGATTGATGATCTATTTGACCAACTTCAGGGTGCCGTGGTATTTTCTAAGATTGATTTAAGATCCAGCTACCACCAGTTGAGGATTAGGGCAGCGGACGTCCCTAAAACTGCATTTAGGGCTCGTTATGTCCATTATGAGTTCTTAGTGATGTCGTTTGGGTTGACTAATGCCCCTGCTGCCTTCATGGACTTGATGACACGTGTGTTCAGGCTATACCTTGATTTATTTGTCATTGTCTTCATTGATGACATACTGGTATACTCGCGGAGCCGGAGTGAGCATGAGCAACATTTGAGGATAGTGCTCCAGACTTTGAGAGATCAACAGATTTATGCCAAGTTCTCAAAGTGCGAGTTTTGGCTTGAGTCTGTAGCCTTCTTGGGGCACGTGGTGTCCAAGGAGGGTATTAGGGTTGATCCAGCGAAGATTGAGGCTATTCGTGATTGGCACAGGCCCACCTCTGTGACTGAGATTCGTAGCTTCGTCGGATCGGCAGGCTACTATAGGCGTTTTG
>NW_026025172.1:0-1316 GCF_019186545.1 Solanum stenotomum
TTTGCTTTAATTCTCAAACTCTTCAGTAAAATGGGAAGAAGGTGATAGGCATTTAGTAAATGTGTGGAAAAAATTTATATAGTTGAAATTGAAAAAGACTATTTTGTAATTAATTATGTCCAAACATGAGTTTACTTGAAAAAAAAAAAGATGTAAAGTTTTGTGAGTATAAATCATCAGTATTTCACATATACTATATTAAAAACAGAAATTCAATATTTATTTACAAATAATTAACGATTCTGAAAATTAATAGTATATGAAATACAAAAAAATAACTTTAAATGCCCAAATTGTATTTGAATCAAGTTAAATAAGACAAAAAGAAAGTCAACATCTGGTAGGGGAAGAGTCGAAAGTCTCAAATATTGAGAATATTATGTAAAAAAATATTTTTGTTTTTGTCGAATGATAAAGTAACTCAACTGTTTTTTTTTTTGAAATACTAAATACTTCCTAAGTTTCATTGTTTACTAGTTGGCATCTCATTAAAGTTTTATTTTTTAAATAAGGGAAAAAGGTCAAATATATCCCCGAACTTTAAAAAATGGTATATATATACCATCCGTTATACTTTAAGGTCGTATGTATCCCTACCATCATACTTTTGGACCATATATACTCTCTAATCAAACGGACAGACACGTGGCACCATCTCAATAACTTGACCAATTTTTTTATTTTTTTTTTAAATCCAAATTTAAAAACCCGCACAATTGTATTCTTACCCACATTAAGACCCAAATTAAAACCCACCCATTTTGCGTTGTCACAAACTTCTGCAATCCTTCCAACAAAGTATTTTGATCAGAAAACTCACAAAATCAACAACTTTACAACTTCATAACATCAAAGTATAACCCAAAACATTAATAAGACAAATAAGAAATCATTCGATTGTCCCAGAAACTTTAAATTGCATATATTATCTACAACTATCTTCATAACTACAGTAATTATATAAAGCAACAAAACTTAAACCGTTAAATTAGTATAAAAACTCTGTATATATTCCAATCTGTTTAGGTTCTTCATGACTAAGTAATTACCCAAGAAAGAGGAGTTTATTAATAGTAACGAAGATGCGATTCAGAGCTATGGATAATATGAAACACGGTAAGAAACATATGAGTAGAAAATTAAGAAAAATAAGAAGAAAATTAAACAAATTATATCCGGAATATAAACAACTTAATATCACAAAGACTGATAACGAAAAATTAGATCAATTAATAGATAATATATCTAAAATAGAATCTAAATATATTCAATATTTAAAAATACAATTAATAACGAGAATAACGAATATAGACAAA
>NW_026025173.1:0-4340 GCF_019186545.1 Solanum stenotomum
AATGTCTTTTGCTCGGATGAATCTCATGAATGTCATATATATGTTATTATGTTTTAGTTTTTTAAATATTTACTCAAGTATGTGTAATTCATGAATGAATTTTTGTATGTATTGATATTGTGTTTATCAAACATCAACGTTCGATACTCTTTCTAAGATGCCAATGTTGTCCATTTTTTTCTTAAAAGACCAATCCGTCCCAACCCATTTTATAGTCTAGCCCATTAGTGTTGGGTTGGATTGGGTTGGGTCGGGTTGGGCCAACCCATTTTGAAAGCTCTAATCACCACGTAATGATGTTTCTTAAATAACACTATTTCGACAATCAAATTGTTATTTACAATATAGAAAGTTCTCAAATGGATGATGCGAATCAAGATTTAGTTCCTCTGATGGAGGATACAAATCCAGTCAAATCGTGATTTACAATGTTCAACCATTGCATCAGTTTGATAATAATGATGTTGGGTATGCCTCTCCTGCCCGTCCTGAGTAAGTTGAATCTATGAATGATGACCTCGAGGAACAAGCTTTCTTTTTTCGAGGTTCGACATCTTCCATCTCATTGCCTTCATCCCCAATTCCCTCATCACCACAAATTCTAATTTTATGGCCTGAAGACGGAACACTAACCCTACATTGGGTTACAAATTTAATGTTAGCATTTGAGTGGGCGTCTAGGAATCTTCCTCCATTAGAGCTCCCGACATTGTTACCAATAGAGGATTTTGATCATCTTGTAGTGATAGCGTTAGGGATCTTGCTTAAAGAGCCCATCTAGGTGTCCAAATTCGACGGTTGTTCTGGCTGGAGATGAGCATGGAATGATGTAGGTTTTCCCTATGGTTAAAAAAATAAACATATTAATGATAATAATTATATTACAAAATGCATACATGTAGAAGTGGTACAAAAACACATATTTCTTTCTTCTTATAATTTAAAGCACGACATAATGCATAATACAAGTACACCAAGATAGCACTGCCCCAACTATACGTGTCAATTTGGTCAATATTCTCGAGATGCACCAAATATATCAACTTAACTTTGTTTCCTGACACATCAAGAAACAAAATACCTCCAATCATCAACATCATGTACCACCTAGCGAGTTGATGAATAACTACCTCATCTGTATCATCATAGATCTCACCAAATGCCTCCATATGATTTTCTAGTGCACTAATGTCAAGCTTAGTTCCATCCAACTTGTCATCATGAGGTCTAAAACAAGGAACTGCTCATATAAATCCTGCCACTCTTCTACCGTCTTTGAGCTATTAATGCATACTACCGGTAACCCATAAAGAATAGTAACATCTTGTAGTGTAACAGTTGCTTCCCCAACTTTAAAATGAAAAATATGGGTCTCTAGTCGCCATCTTTCAACAAGAACAATAATAAATGCATTATCTAGTTTTATCGGTCCTACTCGATAGACCCCATTAAATCCAGCATTAATTAATATTTGTAGGACGTGTGGATGAATAGGCGTCTTTGAACCTCGGGCCAAAAACTACCATTGCATTGTCGACATTGTAAAACAGTTTCCACCTCACCAGCCTATATATCTTTTGACCTATGATCCGTTAGATCCAGTGTCTTAACAAGACAAAAGAATCATATGTCAAAAGATGTATGGGCTAGTGAGGTGGAAAAAATTTTACAATGTCGACAATGCGATGGTAATTTTTTGTCCGAGGTTCAAAGACGTCCTATTTGTCCACTCGTTCTATGGGTCTATCGAGTAGGACAGATAATATTAGATCATACATTTATCACTGCTCTTGTTGAGTGATATAGAGCAAAGACAAATACTTTTATTTCTCTAAATTGGGGAAGCCATTGTTACGCTAATGATGTTGGCCTAGAACTGTCAAAAAGGGCCGGCCCAGCCCCATCAGGACTAAGCCTCGCTGGCCAAGGAATTTGAAGGGCTAGGGCGGGTCGGCCCAACGCAACCCTAGAAGGGCTGAGGGCTCGGGGGGGCTAGCCCTTATTTTTTTTTTCATTTTTTTTTTCTTTTCAAACTTATAATTCTATAACATCAAGAAAATGAGAAGATGTTTAGATCAAATATGGCAAACAATGGTGTTGTTTCAATAACACTAGCAAAAACTCTAATGTAATTAACATGTATCTCGCATACCCAATACGCGAGCAAGATAAGAGAGTGACAAGCAAGGTGAGAGGGAAGCGAGGGTGCAAAATTTGTCTATGTATCTCAGATATATGCGAATCTATTTGGATAGAGTGTATCTAGAACAAATTAACCTAATTTTGAGTCCATATATTCTGAGATACATGTATCTGGACGTACTAAAATCTGGTAAGATTCATAATATTACAACATAGTGTGTATTTAAGTAATTAGATTATGTACTAGTGAGATTATTGTAAGTTACCCTTAAATAAAAAAATTTGGCCCATGGGCCGACCCTGGCCCCGCCCGGCCCGACCCCGATCAAGCCTCAAAGGCCAATGGCTTATATGGGCCGGGCTTATGAGCCCTAGTTTTAAATGGTCTTGAAAAATTCTATCTCAATCGTACCCCAATAATGTGTTGGGTCGGGTCGGCCCCCATGGGCTAAGCCCGTTTTGACGGCTTTAGATGTTGCTAGTCTTTACGGATTACCAATATTAAGAAGATGAGAAATTTTGTACTTGCAACTTTATTTGCATTTTTGTATATATCACATTTTTCTTGTTGATTTTTATATGCAATCTGAAAGTAAAATAATGAGTAATTATTTTTTTGAAATTTTAAATATTTTGTTAAATAAATTAATTGTGAAAAAAATTGGGTGAATAAAAGGGGGATAAATCCGGACCGCCATAGTGGATGTGGCCCGATTTGGGTGTAGTAAATGTAGAAAAAAAAAAATCCCAAAATCGAATATAATCATTCAAAAATGTGTTGGAGAATATAAATCTTTGTAAAGTGAGCAATCCAATCCCTTTCTCTTTTTTTTTTGTATTTTGTTTTCTTACTTTTGTATTCTGATTTTTTTTACTTTTATAGTTTGATTTTCTATTTTTTGTAGTTTGATTTTCTACTTTTTTGTAGTTCGATTCCATACTTTTATGGTTCAGTTTTACACATTTGTAGTTTAATTCCAACCTTTCTAATTGATGCAAATTACAAAAAAAAAAATTAATAAAACCCTGGAAACTACATTAGGCATCACATTGGTGATCCAAAGAAATATAAATTAAATTTGCTTGTCTTTTTTACCTTTACGCTTAATTTCTTATTGTTATATGTTACACTTATATGCAGGAAAGTTGATTACCTTCACTGACAGTCCGATAATAAAGAGTTTTTAATTTATCCAACCCCTTCTTAATATTAATGATTGTGGTACAAGCAGTGGAGTTATTGCTAAAAATTTTAATGAAGCAAAGTTTGGTGTAGGTTTATCGCATTTTGATGATGGTTCTAAATCACATTATTTCGACAGTCCAATTGTGATTTACAATGCTCAACCATCGTAATAGTTTTCTAATGGTGAGTATGCCTCTCCTGCACGTCCTAAGCAAAATGTTTCCTTGGATATTAACATTTGCTTAAATGATTTTTGAGTCGACTTTATATGCTAAATTACTGAGTCAGACTCCTAATTTTTACACCCCTAATTTTCATAGTTTTGAAGCGGTTACTCCAAGGCAAAAGGTGATAGCACATTGAAGCATTGTCATATATTATGTCTTTTCATTGTTTTTTAGTGACAATAAAATGTTTATAATTATTGAAAGAGTAGTGCTAAATGGCAAGACACTTTTTTGGCATGAATTGGCAAGACACAGCGAAATGACCAAATAGCCCTTAAGTGACAAAATTACTTGTGGTTTTCCCTCCAAAATAGAAAACCACTCTTTGACTTTTTCTTTCTTATTTTCTCTCTCTCTTACTTTACTCATTTTTTTTTTCTTTACTTCACTCATTAGTTTTATTTTATTTTGTTGTTAGATTTATATTATTTTATTTTGTTGACATGTACCATAACTAATAGTATTATCCGATTATTGATTATGCTTATATAATCGCATTCAACTGACTTGTATTTGTGAGAGAGCATAACTCATATAATACTATATCTATTACATTTATTTCATCATAATGATTCGACTTATAATAGTGAAAAATCTTCAATTTTTGTGAAACAATTCAAATATTAACTTTTACAATCATATTTACCAAAGTAATATAAAATTAAAAATTATTTAAGTACTAATAGACATTGATTTTTTAGGATAAATTTTTACATTGTATTATTTTATTAATAAATGGTCCGTAATGATTTTACGTATAACCCTCTTCAAAACTGAAAAAAAAA
>NW_026025173.1:4631-5984 GCF_019186545.1 Solanum stenotomum
TCATTTATTTGAGGGAAAATTAAAGTGATATGTTAGAAAAATTTTAATTTTTCTTGGATGAATTCAAAGAAATTGAAGATAGTGAAATTAAAAAAATAAATTGAACTCTCACCAATAAAGTAAAAAATCACTCAATTATTTTAATTATTTAAATTTTAGTCAAAAATTTATTTTTTGAGATTTCAATTTTAATCACTCAATTTTTAATTGCCAAATATATTTTTATTTTTATTTATTCTATAACCACTTAATGTTTTTAATGTTTAATATTAATAAATTTTTTCGTTCTTCATCTTTTTTCAATGCAAAAATCCATTTTTTATTTTATCTTTGCATCTTCTAAAGCTTTTTTTTTTTAGTTCTACCTCTCAGTGTAAAAAACATTTATTCATACTACTATTATTTTGTGCTTTCACAAATTTATTTGGTTATTTTTTATTATTATTAATTATATCTTTGTAAATAAACAAATAATTTTATATAACTATTTTTAATAATATAAATAATCAATATCGAGATAAAAAATAATATCAAAATGTTAGAAATAGAATGAATCCGGCAATTTTTTTTGGATTTCATATTTTTCATGAATAAAGTTATTTAAGTGGAAGTATAAAATTTGGAAGAATTGTTAGAAAAGAAACTGAAGTAAAAAAAGTAAGAAAGAGAAAAAGTAAACGTTAAAAGGTAAAGAGAGTAAGACGTTTGGCCATTTGAAATGGATCCACTTGGCAAAATATAAATGGGCCTCATACAAATTTTATATGTCACATCATATTTGTGCCTCATGGATATTTCAAAAGTTGTGATTTTAAAAGTATTAAAAGTGGTTTTACTTTTAAGGGTAATTTAGGTACACAAAATAAATGAATTTACCCAAACACCCTTAACTTTTCATCGAATTACGAAAATACTTTGACTTTTGTTGCTCGTGTCATTTCGTGTCAAAAATCTGTCTTGCCAATTATATTTTCCGTTATTGAAATTGATAATAACATCAATCAATTTATATGTTGTAATAGACAAATCTTTACTATGATTATAAAAATGTGATTGACTCTGACGAGAAACTAGATTTGAAATCTATGGAGGAACTACACGGTTTTCTATGACTACATAAAAGCTTGAAATTGAGTTTGAATAGATTTCTAATTCAGTTGAAAGTTTTTATTTAATAGTTGAAGGCTTGAAATATTATGTGCTTATTATGTATACTATGTCTTGTCAATTGCGTTGGTATGTTATGCTAGTTATTGATCATTGTTCTTTTTTATGGTGGATATCAAAAAAGTTTGTAAATGTGGAAATCATTTGTTACTTAAAGAGCTCATCAAAATTATTTTATTTTGTAGA
>NW_026025174.1:0-244 GCF_019186545.1 Solanum stenotomum
CTAAGATTAAGATATATATATATATATAATAATAATAATAATAAAGAACACAATTATAATGAGAGATGAAAAGTTTATTAATTGAATTTTAAAACTTTTTGGGCTATTAAAAATAATATAAATAAATAAATGAAGAAAAAATGATCCAAAAAAGGAGTTTATTTTTTTTTCTTTTTTATTTCTTACTTACACAATATTTCATTTTAAAAATAAAATAATATATATATATATATATTCTCAAGTC
>NW_026025175.1:0-677 GCF_019186545.1 Solanum stenotomum
TCACTGGAACATCACCAAAGACTATACAGCTAACTCCACTAAATATTTATCAGAAGAAGCTCTATAGACTTACGACAATCGAAAATTAATAGAAAATTGTCTTTTGCTATGTGCTATATAAACCTCATCAAACTTATTGAATAGAGACACAAAGCAAGAATTGGAAAACTTACTTAGTAATTTTGATATATATTTTGAGGCGCGAAAATGGGCATTGGAAAACTTGCATTGTTTCTGCTATGCGCGTTTCTCTGTCAACTTGTTTTCTCCTCATCTTTACCTCATTTGTGCCCCAATGATCAAGCCCTTGCTCTTCTTCAATTCAAAAACACGTTTACTATAAATCTTGATGCTTCTTATAGTGGTTATTATCCTAAAACAGTTAAATGGAATAAGAGCGCAGATTGTTGTTCATGGGATGGAGTTAAGTGTGACGAGATGACAGGACAAGTGATTCAGCTTGATCTCAGTCGCAGCCAACTTCGAGGCGAGTTTCATTCCAACAGTAGCCTCTTTAAACTCTCCAATCTCAAAAGGCTTGATTTGTCTAAAAATGATTTTTCTGGATCGCTCATTTCACCTAAATTTGGTGAGCTTTCTAGTTTGACTCATCTTGATTTGTCATATTCAACTTTTACAGGTATAATGCCAGCAGAAATATCTCGTCTTTCTAAATT
>NW_026025176.1:0-17118 GCF_019186545.1 Solanum stenotomum
TTTTGTAATTTATGATAATTTTGATTTATTTCTAATAGGTCTTTTTGAGGTATTATTTTTGTTATATTTTATATTTCTTCTATCTCAATTTGTGGAGTATGTTTTTATTAAAATATTATTTTTACATCAATGAAATAGTTATAGTTACACAAATGGTAAAGAAAGGTTTCGAACCACAAATTTAAAAAGTTTTTATTTTTTAATAAATATTTGTGATCTAACGGTATCACATAGGCTTGTACATAGAGTCAAGCCAACTCGAAAATCGACTCGGCTCAGTCAAAGTGCAGGCTAGTTAAGTCGGCTCGATTTTGCACTATTGGCTCGTTTTGTTACTTAGAACCTGTTTGACATTGCTGAAAAAAACTGCTTATTTGTAGAAGCGTTTTTTTAAAATAGCTTTTTAGAAAAGTGTTTTAAAAAAAAACAATTTGTGTTTGGCAAATTCATTTGAAAATTACTTTTGATAATCAATTTGTGTTTGGCTAATTTTCTTTAAAAAGTGTTTTTAAGAGTCAAATTACGAAAAATGGCAAGTATCAATGTGCTATTAATATTAAGATAATTTTATAGAGAGAAATTATTTTAAACATCTAATACATAAACTTTAATTACATTTTTAATTTAATTATTTAAAATGTACATATTCAAATTTTCAGTCAATATTGTACATAGATAAATATTGTTGAAAAATATTGAAAAGAGGAATCTTTTTGTTATTTGTTACCTATTTTTTTGGATTCAATCTTAGCTATTATCATTTTTTTTTGTTATAATTCTCTGAAGTTTTAAAATATTAAAATTAAAATAAAAGAATATGTAAATTAAGAAAAGAAAATTTTGTTATTTGTTACTTTTTGGGGAGGGTCTAAATCTTTAATTGTTATTTTTTCTCTTTTTTAATCCTACAAAAGTTTCGTTATTACTTTTATTTCTAATTCTGTAAAATAATACATAAAGTAATATATACAATATAATATATAAATAATAATATAAACATAAAAAAATATTATATAAAAATAAAAAATAAAATTCTTGAATAAAAATCAACCAAACTTATGAGATATATTAATTAATTAAAAAAGGATATATTGATAAATATGTATATATGTAAGGGATATTTTAGTCTTAAAATTTTCTATTTTTGCTTCTGCTATTTTTAAAAGGCAGAAAATTTTAGCTTCTTCCCAACAGCGGAAAAATTATTTTTGCTTCCATTTAAAAGCAGTTTTAATAATTTGTCAAACACTTAATTTCTCAAAATAAGTGTTTTTTCTAAAAAAAAAAAAAACACTTTTGGCCTCCCAACAGCATTACTGTTAAAAATTGCTTATTTTTAAAAGCGTTTTTTGTAAAATAGCTTTTCAAAAAAGTGCTTTACAAAAAAAGCAATTTGTGTTTGACAAATTCATTTGAAAAATGCTTACTATAAACAATTTGTGTTTGACTAATTTTTTTTTAAAAAAATATGCTTTTGAGAGTCAAATTACGAAAAATGGCAAGTATCAATGTGCTTTTAATATTAAGATTATTTTATAAAAATAAACTATTTTAAACATCTAATACAAAAACTTTAATTATATTTTTAATTTAATTATAATTTTAATTTAATTATAATTTTAATTTAATTAATTAAAATGTACATATTCAAATTTTCAATCAATATTATACATAGATAAATATTAAAATTAAAATAAAATTATACATAAATACTCTAAGTTTTAAAAAATTCAAATTAAAATAAAATTATACATCAATTAAGAAAATAAAAATCTATTATTAGTTACTTTTTGAGAGGGTCTAAATCTTTAATTTAACTTTTTCTCTTTTATTAATCCTTCAAAAATGTTGTTGTTATTTTTATTTCTGATTCTGTAAAATAATACGTAAAATAATATATACAATATAAAATATAAATAATGATAATATAAAAACATAAATAAATAAAATTATTATATAAAATATTAAAAATAAAGTTTCTGAATGAAAATTAACCGAACTTATGAGATATGTTAATTAATTAATAAGCGGTATATTGATAAATATGTATATATGTAAGGGACTTTTTAGTCGTAAAAAGTAATTTTCTGCTTTTGCTATTTTTAAAAATCAGAAATTGTTAGTTTCTTCCCAACAACAGAAAAATTGTTTCTGCTTCCATTTAAAAATAATTTTGAAGGATTTGCCGAACACTTAATTTTTTTAAAAAAGTGTTTTTTCTCAAAAAAAAAAATACACTTCTGGCCTACCAACAACAATGTCAAACAGTCTCTTAATATATTTATGGGTGTTATGAAATGTAATTAAGATTTAAGATTTTAATATTCAAACTAAATAAAATGACACTGTAAATATTTTCTAAATTTGTTGTTGCTTTAGTTTTATTTTTTGCCTGAAAGTTCTATTATATGTTTAATATCAAATTAACGTCATTAAAATTAAGTAAAACGTAGGGGTGTACATGATCGGATTGGTTTGGGTTTTTTAAATATCAAACCAAATTATTTGTGTCAAATTTATAAATCAAACCAAACTAATAAAATTCGGATTTTTCAACCTTGAGTTTTTTCGGGTTGCTCCGGGTTTTACAAATACCAAACCAAACCATTTGTGTCTAATTTTTAAATTTTCAAATCAAAATCAAACTAATAAACCTCGAATTTTATCGGGTTTTTGAATTTTCCCGGTAAAGTATTCATACAAACATATAATTAACTTGTGCTCCAAATATTTCTTTATTCCAACCAAAATACAACTATCTATGGTGTTTCTTAAGAAAATAACACAAAATATGAGATAAGTGATGACACTTAAATATTCAATAAAAAATAATAATGAAATCGGATAAATAAATATTGCAAATTGATAAGTCATAACGAAAATGATCATAATTTAAAAGTACTAAATCATGCAAAAATAAGTCTAATAAATATTATTAATTACATGATTAAACATTAAAGAAAAAAAAAATTAGGTTATGTATTTTAAATGTCTAAATCAAAGTAAAACTGAAGAACAAATATTCAACATTATTTTCATTCTTAGTGTTGAATTAACTTATTTTGTTATCATTAGTACTGATTTAATTTTGAATTGAGCTTTATTAGAGTGACTAATATCTATGGACTATAACATTTATTACACTATTCAAAATTCTAAGTCTCACAAAACTTTAAAAAGTATATTAAAAGATAAAAATTATGAAACGTATAAGTAATTTTTAGAAATTACATCAAAGTAAATACTTTTATGTATAAAATAAATTTTAAAAATTATATATATAATGTTGGATTGATTTAGTCTCGGGTTGACTTTTTTTAGTTAAAATCAAACCAACCCAAGTATAGGCGGGTTTCTTTTTTTTCAATACCAAACCAAGTCATACCAAACCAAGTCAAACCAAACCATTAGTCGGATTTTTCCTAATTTAATTCGATTTGCGATTTGATTCGATTTTATATACACCTGGTTCGATTTTATATACACCTAATTAAATGTAATGACCAATTTAAACTAGTAAGGTATATATATACTTTTTTGAAATCAACTTATCAGAAATTTATTTTTTTAATGTCGTATAGCACTACATCGAATCAATATTAAAGAGTCAGCTCGATTCTTTACTGTAAAAAGCTTGGTTGAGCTCATATCTTGCTCGGCTCAAACACTCAGACCTAGTACCACATAAATTGGAACGAAGAGAGTATTTATTTTATGTCTAATACAATTTTTGTGTTTTATATTTTAGAATTTGTAAGAATTAAGAATTATATAAAAAGTAAGTATAAAGTTATAAAAAGTAAGAATTATATAAATCTATATATTATATGTATATAGAGATATATTTATCATTGGAAAATGGTAACATTGCCTTGAAACTGATTTGAAAATAACTTTAGTTTTTATAAAATAATTATTTTAAAATTACCCCTTCTCGATTGGAACAATCGTTAGGTTTCCCTCCGCCCCGTCCATCTTGGACGTGACTTTGGTATTCCAAAATCGAAGAAGCTCAAAATTTATTAAATGATCGCGGGGACAAAAAGTGAGTGTCGTCAACTACCCTTTCCTTTGGTTATGGTCAATGAAAGAGATCTTGACCAAAGAAAATTGACGAATTCAATTTTTTCAATTTTTTGCTAAGAAAAATTTCACGTTGTATTATGACCTTTTTCACGATCTGAATCTAGACTCTGGATGTGATTGGCACATGAAATTATTATTGGTTCGAGCGAACCTTGCTCTAACATACTATAAGACTGAATATGTCACGACGGAAAATATACCCTAGGTGTAACATGGCGTATGAAACCCTGAAAGGCCCTACACAAGCCACTTAGCATACATCATACAAGATAATAGAAATAAAGAATTCAAAATCAGTCTTATATCACAAAAGAGCTTTGACAAAGCGGAACTCTAACATAAGTCTCAATAAGCCATCTATTACATCATAAGGAAAGTGATTGAGACGTAACTCATACATCACATACAAGTCTAAAAACTAATAAAAGATATGAACAAGTAAATGTATCTCGTTCCTCGGAACATGAAGACTCACCAAAATCTTGAATCCAGAAGAATCAACTAGCCACGAGAGTGAGAGGTAGGAGCATCAAACCCTACATTAGTGAAACAATGTAGGCACAAGTATGCATTAGTACATGAAATGTACTTAGTACGGGAAAATATGCATAAAATAGACATGGTAACATGAATGACTTAAAACCCATAAAACATGATCAATATTTGAATATTTGAAAGCTTAAAGAAGCAAAACATGAAAATCATAACATATAGTCAATGCATTTGAAATAAGGGACATAAGAAAAGCTTAGAAGAAACATAGTCATTTTGTGGGATCTTAGCTTTAACCGACAATAAGACCATGAGAGATATATCATGGAATCCTATATATCCCTCATATCGAAATAAGGGGATTCCACTTGTCAAGGTAGAATCCGTACATATCATCATTTGCTAAAGTGGACCCACTAGCTAGGTCATTTAAGACAATCCTACAAGGACACGTAGTTTGGGACTAGAGGCTGATACTAGAGTCTATCCTATTTGAGCCTTCATCTCAAAGCCTTCTCTGTGTTAAGTCTAAATCCCAATGGAATAGATAAAAGTCAAGTATCATTATAGCAAAGGAAAGACAATGATCAATATTAATCCATATCATAGAATAACTCCTTAAACACAATTCAACATGGATGAGAAGTCCTTTCATCAATGTGAATCCATATATGAGAAATACCTTTCACAATTATGATCATAATAGCATGTGAGAAAATCTTATACAATAACATTGATACTCTTCTTTCAAAGCATCCCTAAATTATTTAAAATTTGTTAATTATGTCTTGAATTATCTCCTTGTTTATATAAGGAAACTATAATTTCTATTAGTTTAGGATACCCTTGTCCTAATAGATTTGGAAAAGGAAATATTGTCCTTTTAGGATTGGAAAACCTTTTCCTTATATGTTCAGGACAACTTGGAATCTGTACATAGGGGATATAGTTGGGGATTCTAAGACATTGTATAGGATACACAATGTAGTCCTAAGGGCTTGAAAGCATTGTAAAACTTGTTCTCTTTCTTTCATAGTGAAAAAACTCTCTCCACTTTTGCTGGGAGGAGTAGGCCTAGTCAAACCTTATTAAATCCTTGTGTTATTCTTCTTCTTCTCTATTTTCATTGTTTGTGATTGTGTGCTAGTTAATCCACGATATTTCTACAACATAATAATTTCATAAAAAACATTCATATCTTCATAAATTCATAGTTCATAGGTTCATCATAAGTTCATAGTTGAAAATCATAATCTATGAATGAGCCAATGTAATATCAACTAAATATGAATTGTCCCCTCCAGGATATAACAACCCAACAACGTCATACAACCCGAATTTAGTTGAAGAGTCCAAAGCCCCACATAAGAACACCTTCTTTCAGCATATAAATATTCTCTTTTGTATAGTGAATATAATTGATGACTTAGAATATTTTCTTTGTCTCAACTCTCTCTGTCACTACACTTACCTCACTACATACTACAATATTTTTCACACTTCTCATTTTTTGACATACACTTCACAAGGAAGAAACACCACTATTTATAGGAGAAAAAATCTTGTTTGTATTGAATAGGAATAATATGAATAATAATGTAGGTAAATGAATGGAGGAATTATGTCTTGGAGGTTACATGAGTTACAAGGTAGAGTTATGGATGAAATTAGTGGTAGATCATGGCAACAGTAGTTACAAGAGTTACACCAATATAATGACCATATTCTTGTCAACTTATACCCACTAACATATGCACTTTTTAAATTTTAATATTAAAATGCATAAACACCAACATTCCCCCACTCATTTCAATATTAAAATAAGAGAGTGTTTCACAATTTAGTTGAAGATAGACTATTATGCATAATGAAGGCGTGCTCTGCATTGAACCTTCACTTGGTAAAACAATAACCTTTACTCTAGAGTCAGTAGTGGTATCATACTTGAACTATGATTTAGGCAAATAAAGTATCACTGTTTACACACAATAATCAAAGTGTTGACATAAACATTTTTAGCCAGCACATTATTGCGTTGTGCTATCCCAATTTCGTGAGTGTTTTTGAGAATTCTCATAGAAAGCGGCCTACTTAGCTTTTACACTCACATAGGAGAAATATATCAAGGGTGCTCCTATAATTTGGCACCCCACTTATATGAGATACAAACTTTCATTAAGAGTTCAAAGACTCAACCTCCACAAATCACTATAGGATAAATGCACTTACATCCATAGGGATTGAATAAAATTAATAATAGTGCATTTCACAACAAGTCATCATATGATTTGTTCTTCCCATTGAACCTGGTTATAGGATCTCTAGTCCCCGAGTTGGGTTTCCTCATATATAACTCATAATTTATCAGCATCAATTTGATCCCCCTCAATGTGTTTCAGACTCATTATCTTGCTAAGGCCTTAGTTTATGAATCTGCAAGATTTAACACAAGTTTTAACACAATTAATATTGATCATATACTAATGATCAATATATTCTCACACTTTGTGTTTTTTCCTTATGAGTCTAAATTTATCAATTTAATAACAATTTTGTACTTTACCACTATATTGGTGCTATCACATATCAAAATTTGAAAAATTAATTTTTCAAAATAAAGTGTTTGATATAGTAAAATCATTTCACTTTTTTCAGTTGAAGCTTAATTTTATTTTATTTTTGCTTCAACCTCCAATGTAGAGTTAACAAGCAATTATATGATTTGCTTTTATCACTTCCATCAAATAGCACCGATTGTTCTCATCTGCACCATCAAAACTTTTAAGTATAGCATAATATGTTTCTCATAAAACAAGCCGTCAAGTTCCGTACGAAGTAAATTTACCTGATTTGCTTGTACATGCTACACTTTATACACTATATCACATAAAGTTGTTAGTCACATATCTCATATTTTCATTAGGTTAGCAAACTCCATTTTTTACTTTGTCACACCATTTTCACACAATTGAATTAAAAAGAGTTGCAATACTCACACAACCAACATAATTGTATTTCACAATTGTTTTTCTACATAATGTGACTTGACAAGGAAAATTTCATCACATGTTTTATGATATTTTTCATTTCAAGAATGAAATTTATCTCATCAAAACATTTCATTTTAAATGACCACTCAACATGATTTTCGTAATTTATTTATAACTCTCATATTAGAGCTATAAGTCATCACATTATAGTCAAACTACAACATGTGATTTAATCCAAAATAAATATATGCACTTGTAATACTCTTTTTTAGAGTATTTCTCAAAGATGCAAAAATCACCTTTTCCACAAAGATTTTTTTCTCTTTTCATAAACCCCCACTATTTTAAGAATTTAAATACTCCTTCTGTCCCAATTTATGTGGAACTTTTCATTTTTCGAGAGTCAAACATTTTAAGTTTGACAGAAAATTTGCCCATGGAATCTTCAATTTTTTTGAAATGAAATTTATATATTTGTGAACTACGTAAAAAGTATTATAAGTCACAGATAATTTAAAATGTTTAAAAGATCCATGAAAAACATACGGTCAAAGATAGACTTGATTTGAATCACAAAATCTGAAAAGTGTCACATAAAATGGAACGGAGGGAGTAACATTTCTTTCATGAAAAGTGATATCACTTTATTCATGAAAAATATTTGGTAAAAAGTTTTTTTTTTCATTTACATTTCCTCCGCTTGAATTGTGAAAGTAAAATATTTTACCCGTACATCTCTTCTATCTCTTGAAGAGAGCAACATTAAAGCGGAATGATGATAAGATCTCCCATCTTGATTATAAATTGAGTTTTGTTCATTTTATTTTCAACTGTAAATTATTATATTTGTGGTATATTACAATAAATTACAGTTGAAAATAAAATGAACAAACTTCAATAAATAATCAAGATAGGAGATCTCAACATCATTTCGCTTTAATGTCGCTCTCGATGGAAGAGGAGATGTACGGATAAAGTATTTTACTTGCTCAATTCAAGTGGAGGAAAGGTAAATGAAAAAATAAACTTTTTACCAAAAATTTAAAGTTTCCAATCTGCATAAAACAAACCTCAAGTACATCTAAATATTTTTTATAGAACAAAAACTGTTTTTGTTCCAATTAAACATTTCATCGCTCTTGTTATAACATGTCAATGTTCATTACATGACTTACTTGTAAATCTGCTAAGTACTCCTATTGTATATATAATATCAGGTCTAGAGGTTACATATGTTACAAGGTATAAAATAGAGTAATAAGAGAAATAATGGTGAGGGCAACAAATGTGCACCAAATGTAAATTTCAGAAACATAAAAAATGAGCAATTAACCTCAAAACATTGATTCTCAAAAGATAATGAAAAGACACTAACGCTCTAGTAGGAATTGATGTCAGGGAATATGCACTTTAACTATTTTAAATAATATTAAAATGCTCCCATAACCAATCCAAGAGACATAGTGTTGGATCGGTGTAGATTATGTCATAGTGGACTTAAATCTCCTTAAAGAAAGCGACATATCGCGCCACCTCAACCTAAAGATTTATTTATTCATTTTTGTTCATTTCATTTCAACTGTAATTTATTGTATTTGTGATATATTACACCAACAATTTTAAGGATCTTTTCACCGGTTCAACAGTAGTCATTGGCTTGACCCTCCAGTATACAACAACTAACAACGTCGTACAACTCAAGGAACTCCGGATTTAGTTGAAGTGTCCAAAGCTCCACATAAGAACAACTTCCTTCAACATATAAATATTATATAATTGAAGACTTAAAATACTACAATATTTTCTACTTCTCATCTTTTTTGACATACACTTCAGAAAGGAAGAAACACCACTATTTATATGGGAGAAATTCTTTTTGTATTGAATAATAATGTAGGTAAATGAATGAGTCTGGAGCCAAAATGATAACTTTTTTCTTCCAAAATGCATAAACGGCAACTGATTTTTTTAAAATACCAAAACGGATAAATCGGTGATGGAGTAGCGATATCCTTGCTCAATTTAAACCTCATTAACGCCACGTAAAAAATTGCTTTCTTGAAATCGCTCCATGGGCAGCGATTTCATTTAAAAATAATTTTTTTTATTAAAATCGTTGCCCAGGCCGTGATCAGGGTAGGCTCTATGCTTTCAAAAATAAGGCATTTGCCTTAGGCACCCAAATTTTGGCGGCCCCAAATTTTTGTCAAGAATAAATTATGTGTTAAATTTTTTATAGAAAAATTAATTATTTATGATAAAAAGTAAAAAAAAAATTAAAATAAATTATTTTATCCACTTTAACATCTTTTGTACTTTGTTAAAAATAAGAATTAACAGTGAAAAGTGTTGAACAAAGCGAATTACAAATTCTTTTTTATTTCTTTTTAAATTTTAGTTTCAAGCATTACTGTAAGCATATTAAAATGAGGTATACCAAGTCATCAACTTTTTGAGTCAAATTCTATGGTTTTAAGTTTTAACTCTTATCTTTATTTAATATTTATCAACTTATTACTTATATCATTATGTTAACAATACATATAATAATTGTCTCACTTAAATTATGTTTTTCAATGTTGAATTGATAAAATCTTACCTAAAACTAATAACTGAAAAAACAATATTAAGTACTAATAATTTTCATCTAAATAGTGTAATTTTTTTTTTTTTTTGAATAAATACGTATATGAAGTGTATTTATATTTTAGGCCGTGAATTGAAATTTCGCTTTAGGCCCCCAATTACGTTAAGCCGCCCATGGTCATGATTTCTGAAAGAAATTCTTTTTTGTTTTGTTTTAAATCGCTATTGGGGTAGAGATTTCATCAAATGTATGATATATATTCTTCATAATCGCTGCTCATGCAGCGATTTCCACACAAAAAAAATCTCCATTTAGCCAAAACCTCCTTTTCTTCTTTTTGTGTTAAAAGAAAGAGAGTTGTAGAATCCCAAGCTTTCATCTTTACTAGTTTTCTCTTGCTAGGTAAGTGTCTTTTTTTTCTTCATCTGTGATTGTTACTCTTTAGTGGTTGCTTGAAGGTGGGATGTTAAATGAAAATCGTTGTATGTTATCAAAAGAATAAAAATTGATGAAATTGTTGACCCCAGCAGTGAAGAAATAAAAAAAATCTAATGAAATCGCTGCCTCGATAACAATTTTAAGAAAACAACTTTTTTTTACACGGCGTTAACAGTGTTAAATTTAAGCAAGGATATCGCTGCCCCATCATCGATTTGTCCGTTTTGGTATTTTAAAAGAATTAGTGACCCTTTATGCATTTTGAAAAAAAAAAGTGACCCTTTTGGCTCCGTATTCGTAAATGAATGGAGGAATTATGTTTTGGAGGTTACATGAGTTACAAGGCATAATGAGGTAGGTTATGGGTGAAATTAGTGTAGATCATGATAATAGTGATTACATGAGTTGCACCAAAATAATGACCACATTCTTGTCTACTTATACCCACTAACATATGCACTTAATATTTTAATTTTAATATTAAAATGCATAAACACCAACATTGTATTAAAATGTTTTCTCAAAAATTTTCTTTTCTGTGTTAATCTAATTTAGCTGGTTGCAATTTGAAGTATCACACTACTAGAAAAATGTAAATTACCTATGGATTTTACCTGGGGATTTTTTTTGCAGTTTTTCCTATGAATTTTCATGCGAAAATTTGAAATTCCTAAATTCTAGAATTGTTTACATGCGAAAAATATTTTCCCAGAAATATTGATAGGTAAGTTTGGCGTCATTTCCACCAAATTAATACATGGGGAATTATTTGGGGAAATTAATCTGCAAGAACTGTTTTCATAGGTAAATTTGCAAGTAATGAACAAAAACTAATTTCCATATTAATTTGCGAGAAATCCCTAGGTAAAGTTACTTGCAGATTTAGCTAGGGATACTTATATGGAGATTTACCTAGGAATATTTTTATTTGTGGTATAACTTGAGGATTCAAGTTCCACGAACTTTGTTGGGGATTTATTTATTGAGGATCTACTTGAAAATTTTCTTACCTAGAAAATTACTTGAGAATTTTACTGCTACAAATTTGTTGGAGAGTTTTTCTGGGGATTTATTGGAAATATGTAAACTTGAAAATTTTGTTTTTTTTTGAAATTTTAATTGGAATTTTTTCTTGAAAATTTATCTAACTCCTCTTTTATTTGGAGATTTACCGAGGAATGTTTTCTTAAAAATACGTTTAGGAAAATTAAAAGTATAATAATGTAAAAAAATATATAATTATATGACAAAATGAATTTTATTAATAAATGTTTACTTTTCATTTTCAGGTCAAAAAAATTATTATACAATAAATCTCACTCTAATAACGTGTCGGAACATTACCGGAAAAAAGGTGTTTGGAAAGAAAAGGCCTAAAAGAAACAATTGAAATTATCATATTTAATTAAGTACTTTTTTCTTTGTATAAATGCCACGAACATTTTTCAATTCTTTTTGAGTTACATGTAAAATAATTTAATCTCATGGAAAAATCAATGATGCGATTTTTTTTTTCGGATTTGAATATTACGAATTATAAAAATTACTTGGCTAGTTATTTATCCAATAGAAAAATATATTAATGTTGATATAATATTATTAAAAAATATTAAATTGTGTAGTGTTGAATAGATCAATGCATTTTTAAGTAGAAAAAAATCCATTTATATATATTATTAATATGAAGTTTAATTATCTCATTCAATAACAAAATTTTATTAAATGAAAGAAATAATTATATTTTTTAATTTGTATATCCAACTTATATATCCTTTTTACAAGTATTAAAAATAATAAATTGTAATAACTTTCTTGCACTTTAAACTTGTAAATTATTTAAATTATCATTTTATAGTTTTATTTGTACACAATATATATATATATATATATATATATGAGGTCAAAAAATGTTTATAAAAAATTGGAACAACACCATGTTATTTACCGTTTTGAAAAATAGATATGTTTTCTAATACCTAAATTATATTCATCTTATTAAGTAATTTGTGTCAATTTCTTATTTAAGAGGTTCTTTCTTATAGACTTTACACTACGTTTCTTATTAGTAATTACCTACGAAGGTATTTCCTTCGAAAATTGTTTGGTAGGAAAAATCGCGGGAAACTAAGTTACCTGCGAATTTTCGTATGAAATCCCCAAAAAAATCCCCAACCAATTCACAGTTTTCTTGTAGTGTCAGTTAGCACTCAATTATCATTAAATTTGAAATGAAAATAGACCTATTATTTCTTTGTCAAAATTAAATCATGAAGAAAGCAAACGAATCTTAAAACTATAACAACTATTACTCATGGTAAACGACTCTTTTCAATTATCACAGGTAGATTAATGGTGAAAGAATTTGGTAAGAAAATCTTTTGAATAGAGAATTGAAAATTCTAGAATAGGTCAGTCTCATATGGGATCTGGACAATGTGAGGTATAGGAAAAATCAGAAATGGATTGGGTGGTATATCTAAGCTTGAATCGTGTTTTCTACTAGCTAATACATTAAGGAATCCGTATGACCTTTTCAAATCGAATTTGGGTGAATAAAACTCCCGGTATCAAATTTGGCGTGAAGAGGTTAATATAGAACGTGTGTCATGTCGCTATAGCAGGATAAATTAATTCCCGCTATAGCGGGTCGGACTGCTATAGTGGGATTAGTCGGGGTTTGGGGCAGAAAAGTCTCCAAAACCTCTTATTTTCTACAACTTCGTTCTTGGGAAAAGGAAGGGCGATCTAGGACAACTTTCTTCAGTTTTTCACCAATCTCCTTGGTAAAGGTAAGTTATTTACTCCCCCTACTTGTATTTTGATTCTTAAGCCTTAGAATCTAGGGTGTTACTCTTGGAGAAAGATTTTAACTTGAATTAATGGTGTAAAAGACCCTTATTGGGTGGAATAATCATGGAAATGGCCTGGAGTTTAGGATTTAGTTATAATCCGAGTATTGTTAGACCATTATAATGTTGTCCATCAAATATGGGTATTGTTAGACCATTGTTAGACATTATTAATTGATTATTGTATTTTATTATTATTTTCGATCAAGAACAAATCAAAATTCATAATAAGGGAAAGACTCAAGTTCATTAGAGTTTTCAAGGCTTGATTCGAGGTAGGCAATTGTTGTGTATTTTCCCGTTTATGCTATATGTGCTAATTGTTAACTGTGTTGTTAGTAATGCATGCATGATATAATTAGCAAAGTTGGAAAGACATGATGTGAAATGAAAGATGTTGTCATTTGCATGCAATGAATGTGTTACATGAATGTACATGTGTGATTGTGATTCAATGTGGTTATGATTGTGTTGTGTGTTGTTGATTGAGATCGGGTTCCACGTAGGCACATACTATTTTTGGAACGAGTACCACACCGATACATTAGCATTTGAAAAGGGCACCACGTCGGTGTAATAAGAACGGATACAACGTCGGTACACTAACTATGAAAATGTGTACCATGCTGATATAGACTAACAATTTGTATGTGTGGGTTCCACGAGAGAACCAAATTGGCCTGTTATGTTGGGATGGGTCATGTTGTTGTGCACATCAATTCAAGGTAAGGACTATTGTCCAGACTATGTGTACTTATGTTTGTTATTGTATATTATTTGCTTACTATGTTGTGGTTGCATGCTCATATTTCATATAATGGAGCTAGCTAATGATCCTACCAGTACAGTGTGGTTGTGTATTGATATACACTTGCTCTTTCTTTGTTGAATACATGGAATATTCAAGCGGCTGCTTCGAGACCTTAGTTGTGAGACGCGTGACATTTGAATCCAAGGATGAGTTAGTTCTTCTGGGCTGCCATGAATTCCTCTCTATCTTATTGTCCATCTTTTCGGACACAAACATTTAAGACTTGCTATTTATATTTTCTGGTTGGGATTGCATCCTCTTATTCAGAGGCGTATCCAGGATCTCAAGAACATGGGGGCACCATTATCTTCAAAATAAACAATTAATTCAATTATATAAATTTTACGGTGAGAACAAGTTGACGAGCAAGTAGGTAGTAGCAATCTTTATATAGTAATATATTAGCAAAAAACATCATTCACTTACAATTGTCCTCGACGAGTTTTCATATTTTGAAAACGGTCAATAATGGCATCATTACTTACAGTTTTAAATATACTATGCTCTATATAGCAAACTAAACAACCACGCAAAAGATCTTCATCCATCCTATTTCGCAAATCATTCTTTATGTACTTCATTGATGAGAATGCTCTTTCCACGCTTGCGGTAGCAACAAGAATAATCAAAGTTAGCTTCACAAGTGATCAAGTTTGATCTAGTTTTGTCTCTATCATCACTTTTGCAAGATCCTTGATTCCCTTCAAGTTGAGAAACTTGCTATCACACTTTTGAGCATAGACAATAAAATCATCAAGTTGAAAATTGAGTTCCCCAAGCTCTTTATCACCAAACTCACTTGGGTAGTACTCGGCTAGTTTCATTATCCTATCCTTGTGAAAATTAGCAAATGAATCAACCGGACTCAAACTAGCCATACCGAGGAGCAAGTCACTAGTCACAACATCAAAATGATTATTGAGTTCTTGAAGTGCCAAATCAATGATGGCATAAAATACTTCCACACGAAAGTGATGCAAATATGAAATATTGGACCTCTTACGCTTGGACTTCCCATTAGAGTAGTCTTCGTTCATTTTGGGAATTGAAATTCCATGTTTACCACAAAATAAGCTAACCTCATCCATCATAGAGTCCCATTCATCCTCTCTCATCATTTGCAATCGTTTCTTTGAAAGGTCAAGCAATCCCATAGCATTAACGATATCTTGATCTTTCTTTTGTAAAACTTTATTCAACTCATTCGTCAATAGCAACACCTTAAACATCAAGTGCAACATAAAGACAAATTCAAACTCATGAATCTTGCTCAAAAGATTTTCCGCCGCAAATCTATCAAGATGATATGGACAATCACGTTTCATATCCTTAAGCACATTAACAATTGAAGAAAAAAGAATCAGGAAATTGTCCAAGGTTTTAAAATGAGACCCCCAACGAGTATCACCCAGTTGTTGGAGGCCACATTCTTGATTCAAACCTTGCCCTGTATGAACTTCTCCAAATTTAAGCAACTCTTCCAACTTATCTTCTTGATGTTGTCGAAGTGAATCTCTGCGTTTAAATGAAGCTCCAATAGTATTCAAAATATTAGTGAGAACATAAAAAAAAAATTATCCACATCCGAATTCTTTTGGAAAGACCTACAAGTGCCAATTGCAATTGGTGAGCAAAACAGTGAACAGAATATGCAGATGACGTATCTTGTAAAATCAAAAACTTGAGACCATTTATTTCCCCTTGCATATTACTAGCCCCATCATAACCTTGACCACGTATTTTGGATGTACATAATGAGTGATCCAAAAGCAAAGAATAAATTACATTTTTTAATGATTGAGAAGATGTATCATTTACATGGACAATACCCAAGAATCGCTCTATCACCATTCCACTTTTGTTGACATATCTCAAAATTAGAGCCATTTGCTCCTTATGAGAAACATCCTTTGATTCATCAACTAATATTCCAAAATAATCACCGTCCAAGTCTTCAATGATAGCCTTAGTTGTTTCTTTAGCACAAGCCTCCACAATATCTTTTTGAATTGTCGGAAAAATCATCATATCATTTTGTGGAGCATTACCTAATATTACTCTTCCCACATCAAAACTTCTATCCCCATACCATTTCAAAAGTTCAAGAAAAGCACCCTTATATTCGGAACCTTCACTTTCATCATGCCCACGAAATGGAAATCCCGATGTCAAGAGAATTCTTGCTATATCAATTGAGGTATTTAAACGCATCCGATAATCACTTCTTGCCTTTTCACTTTGCTTGTCAAAAGAAGATTGGATCGATTGTCGTTGGTTTTTCAAATCTTGCATCCTATTGAAACATTTATGATGGATACTATTTACCTTACCAATATGTTTTTTGAATCTTTCTAAAGCTTTGTTCCAACACCTAAATCCATCTCTTGTAAATGAATCTCCGGCATTTCCACGACTTTCAAGTTCATTCTTGAACAAATAACAACACAAACAAAAGGTTGTGTCTGCTTTAATGCTATATTCCAACCATTGAGATCTTCTCTTAAACCAAGTTGGTCGAAATTGATGCATTTTATCTCCAAACTTAGTTTTAGGGAAGATATGATCAACAGGTTGACATGGCTTTTTTTGAATGTAATACCTCCTTACCGCATCTTGAATATTAGGACAATAAGATGAAATAGTCATTCGATCTTTGGGATCTGCTTCCAGAGATTTAAAATCAAGCATATTATCCATATTTGAAAGTGGAAAAGAATTTGTATGTCTTTGAACTTCCGGAGCAACTTGTGAACTCACAAATGGTTGATTAGAGCTAGAACTTGGTTGGCCATCTTTTGGCCTTGGTAACTTGATGAGAAACTTATCCATTTGTGATTTGATGAATTGATTGTAAGAATTATTTTA
>NW_026025176.1:18847-31228 GCF_019186545.1 Solanum stenotomum
AGTTGTTTCAAATAGTTTGTCACTTGTTATAATTTTTAAATAATAATATGTCTTTTATATAATTATGTATATAATTAGTGTATTTTATAAATATTGGAAAATCGTCTCAAAAAGATTTTGTTTAATTAGATATTTTGTTAGTTTGTTTAGTTATCTAATAGTTTACGATTTCGAGTTAAGTAGTTAGTTTATAATTAAGTTAATTATTATATAATTATGTGTCTAATTAGTATATTTTACGAATGTTCAAAAATTGCCTCGAAAGGATTTTAGCTTTATTTAAATATTTGGTTATTTAGTAGTGTATATTGTTAAAGTAATTAGTTTATAATTAAGTTAATTATTTTACTTCGTTAAGATTAAGAAGCTCGTTAATTAATTAATATTAATTCATTTAAGATTCTAGCCGAATTAATCTCTAAAGCTATTTCCTAAATTTAATCTAACTCACCTCACCATAAACCCATTTAAGAACCATTTTGGGCCATTTCTTAATACCAAAATTTGGCCCAATTCCCTTTATAATTCCCAGCCCACTTTCCAGCCCCATTCCAATAATCCCATACATTACTTTCATTATTTTAATAATACAAACAACACTTAAGAAAGCCCATCAATTACCCATTCTAATTTTTCTTTCCAATTCAGCCGACCCAACTTAATTATTCCCCAAACCCGGCCCAATTCACTGTTAACAGCAAGAGAGACCCAGAACTTTCTCCAGCAATCAAACGGCATGAGTAGCAGCAGCTCACGATCCCAACCAACAACGTCAAAATACACGGAGTAGTACACAGAAGAATAGAACGAGGAACAGTACTCTGCCTCTCCTTGGCGTCTTCCTCACGTCCTTCTCACTTGCAGCAACAAAAGCACCTGCCAGCCCGCATTTTCGTCCTTGCCAGCGCGAGATGAAGACACGTCGAGCGGCAGGTGCACTCAATCGATCCAAGCCGTTCCCTTCCCATTTCCTCTTCCGGAATGAGGTTGAAGATCTCAGAAAGGGTATGTTTAGCCGGAATAGGGAAAGAATTTTTGAATTTGAATTTCGAAGTGGGCCTTAAACGAAAATCTTTTCATCCGTTTCCCACCTCTTTTCCCTCTAGAAGGAACCCTAATAATCCCCTATATATTCTTTGCTTACTGACTGCCGAAAGGGGGATTGGGATTTTTTTTTTGGAGAATTAGATTTTAGTTTCTTTTTGAATTGAGGCAGAGAGTTAGAAACAGGGGACCTTTTTGAGAGTTGAAGTTTTTTTTCAGAGCAAAACACAGAGGAATGCTTTGAGGAAAATACTTTAATACATGCTAAATACATTCCATAAGCAAAAGAGTTCATAGTTTTTGGTTTTGTGTTTAAATTTCTGCCCGAATTTCTATTTGGCTGTTCGTGTCCGGATACGTTAGTGAAGTCTCGCTATCTTCTGCTCGTAGTTGTCTCTGTTCGCTGCCCGAAAAAAGGTAATATCTTTTTCTTCACAATATTCTTTCGCCTCTTCCTCTATTTTGGAATCATATCATGATGTCTGAGACTTCCATTTTGGTTGTCGGTTGTTGGTTGCTGTTAAGTTGATGTCATTTTGATGTGACGCGTATGTTCTTAGTCGTTTTATTAATTCGGCATAATTTCGACTTAGAACTTTGGAGATTCACTGGCTTCTATGTTGCTTTATCTGAAATGTTGTTTACTATTTTTCCTTATTGAATTTGCTCCTTGAGTATCTGTAAATCTATTTTATTTCCTAATACATGACAACCTCAAGATGAATGAATGAACCAAAATGTTAACATTCCGAGCTCATGTGCTGCACGTATCACTACTTCGAGTTCTCGCATTGTATTTGTTACAGCTCACTCTGTTTCATCTGCGTCATTTTTTGTTGAGCTCATTTCGAAATGTAAGATATTGTTTTTCTTTCCTTGATTTCTTGCTCCCTTTTCCTAGTTCCCGTCTCCTCGCAGACTCCCCATTTGCCTTGCTGACCCTTCTATTTTTGTGCTCCTTTGGTATTTTGTCTTGGTCTTTCAATTCATGGTAAAGCATGATAGCCTACATTATACTTTGAGTTCATACTAGTTTCAGTTTGTTCACTTTGTCCGTGAATCAATATTTGTTAAGGCATGACCTCTATATCTGTCTACAAATGTTTGATTGTACAACAAAATCAAAATATTTTATTTTATTTTTGTTCGGTTGGCTAATTCTGAATCATTACCATGGAGTAGAAATTTTTCATAATTATTTGAGTTCCTTTCATTTTGTAATAAAAAGGGAGTTCATTAACTTTATTATTATTTTAAGGGTGATTTTTTAATACAGTTCATGTGTCCTTTATGCTATCTAGGAGCATGATAGATTTTCTTTCTTTCTTTCTTTATATATATATATATATATATATATATATATATATATTCGTTGTTCATATGTATGGTTGCCAGTCATCATGTTAGTTTGTTGTTTAAAAAAAAAATTAATGTGACTAAATTCGAGGATTCAGCCCCAGTGGTTATTACCCTTTATTGACATAGCTACTCATAAAATAAGTTGGTTAGTATTTGTTTGCTACGGGTTCTAGATATTCAAATAGTAATATGAACAATTACCACTTTATCTTTAGTTTGATGGGTCTTCATTGTCTTGGGAGTAGATATCCTTTATCTAGATCTACGTCATTCCAATTCGGCAGAATTACCTTGTTATATTTTTATTTAAGGGCTGCTATGATTTTATTTTTATTTTTTTTTCTCTTTTTGCATTATAGTTTTGCTATTGCTTACTAACCCTTATCTTCTTATATTTTGTGTGCATGTGAAATTCGCCCGAGTTCATCATGAACTCCTTTTTCTTCGCATTTCGAGAAAGCCGTAAAGGCTTAAATCCCTTCTTTCGAGTTAGCCAGTCGTGAAATCAAAGAGCATGTCCTAAAATTCGACGAACAGGTCCGGAAGTCGAAAGGAGCAACGAAATAGAGAAAATTGAGAAATTTGGGCCAAAGGCCCATTCTTAATTCAAAATTTGTATTTTGTTATTTTGGGCCTAAGCCCACTTATTTGCTATTACTTGTTAGTTTTTTTTTAGGACAGGTGGCGGAAATTGGGCCTTTTGGCCCAAGACAAAATTAGGCCCAAGTACTGGTCCAGGCGGACAGAAACCAGATTTGGGTCTAACTCTCTTTCTCTCTTCACTTTATTGTGCTCATTTTACTTGCTAGTATTTGTTGTTAATCTTAAGGTCGAAAAATTCAAATCCCCAAAAGACGCTCATTTCGTTTTAACAATTTAACTAAATCGAACACCCTCAAAAAAAAAAAAACTTGAAAGAAAATTTTCGAGAAATATCTCACTTAGATAAAGTTTAAATATTTCCCCTTTTTCCCTTTTAAATAGTTTCAACTGACAAAATAGTTCAATTTTGCAAGTCAAGCTAAGTTAAAATTATTTTAGCCAAATAATTTAATCGTCGGATAACCGCGTGTTAGCGGGCATTTCGGGTGCTTTAAATCCCTTCCCGAAATGCTAATAAGAACTCCGAACCCTTTTCAAGTTTTCACTAGATTTCTGTTTTAGTCTTTTGAAAACAACAGTTTTCTTGATTTTTTTAAAAAATTAAGTGGCGACTCTAAACCAGTCCAAAATATATTTTCCTAATAAAACACATAGAGTTTGAAAATTCACAGAAGAAAAATATAAAAAATATAATTAATAGTAAATATGAAACTATAAATTTAAAAATATAATGATTTAACGCTAAAATTATCGAAGATTGAACATATAATATTTACATTTTGAATTTGTCTCCAGAAAGCTTTTATTATAAGGAATGAGAAACATAGAAGTCTTTTTTATTCATCTATTTGGCTTAATATTTTTCCTTACCATAATTTTAACATAAGTAATAGTTTTTGTGTTTTCAAGATTTATTTGATTTATTGATGATTTACTTTTACATAATAAAATTCTAGGTTAGTTTTTATTTCAAATTTAATGATAATTAAGTGCTAAATCATTTTCTAAAATACAGTCAGCTTAACTAGATATATCACAAAAACAAGGAATTTTGAAAAATAAAAATGAAAATTCAACATGACATTTTAAGGATTTGATGTTACAACTTCTAATTTTAATTATTAGGTGATTTTAAATTTACATAACATTTAATTTAAAATATACAATATACTATATTGAGAGGATAAAGGTAGAAATAGTATATTTTATATATGAATATATCATCAAAATTTCATTATCCCTTATCCGTCCAATCCGTTTAAGTTTGAGCAGGTTATTGACCCATTTATTCATTAGCTCAACTCATTTCAACTCATTAAAAATTAGGTTATTATGTAACTCGAATTGGCTCATGAAAAATCTTGTCAAAATATTTTTAATTTGATATGTTGTATAGTCATAATAAAAAAATAATAATTTTATTAGGTACTAAAATTGTTTAAAGGAATAAATAAAATAATTAAGATTGGTAAAAATTGGATTGAGTTGGGTCTTGTCAATAATGTAACCCATTATTTAATCCATTTTGATCCAACCCGTTTGACCCAAGCAAATTTGGGTTGAGTTAAGTTAGGTCTTGATTCAGTTGTTATCTCAACCCATTATGACCCGTCCAAATTTGACTCAACCCGCCCAATTGTCACCCATACCTTCCTTCCCCTAATTGACATCTCTATTTTTAGTTTGATGATATTGAATTTTTAATTAATTCCTTTTGATTATTTTTTTTCAAGCTAAGCTTGGGTTGTTAAAAGTATATCATTTTGATTTTTTATATTCTTTTTTATGTCTTTTTCTTTTCGATGAAAACCTTTAGACAAGTGATTTAAAATTAAATTATGATGAATTTAATGAAATTCACTTTATTTTCCTTTCTAATTGTAGTTTTAGTAATTTTTGCTTTATAGGGACATTGTTGGTAAGGGTGACAATTGGGTGGATTGGGTTAAATTTGGGTGGGACATAAAGAGTCAAAATCCAATCCAACCCAAATTTTCTTCGATCAAAAGGGATCAAGTAATGGGTCATAACCCAATTTGTCAAATTTTTACTATTTTTAGTTATTTTATTTTTTCTTTTTAAAGATTTTAGTACCTAATAAAATTATTATCATTTTTATTAGGACTAAATATAACATATCAAATTTTAAAAAATTAAAATATTTTATCAAGATTTCTCATTAGTCAATTTTTATTACTTATCAACCCATTTTTAATGTACTGAAATGAGTTGAGCTAATAAATAGGTGAGTCAATAACCCGCCCTAACCTAAACGGATTGTGTTTGATTTTTCCACCTCTAATTGTTTTAGTGGTGAGAGTGAGAGTGTGTGTTAGGGGATGTAAAGAAATAAAAATTAATTTTAATAGAGAGATGTAAAGAAAGTGTGATAAATATTCCAAATAAAGAAGAGTCAGATATACAAAACACTTACCTTTATTGGCAATATTCCTTAGAGTTGTTCAATCAAATCTTTAGTTTAGGCCTTGAATTGATAAATCCTGAAAATTAGATTAAAAAACTCATATAGACATGCTTAAATTAAAAATAGCGATGAATCAAATGATAACTTACTTGTGCCAAATCTTGGAGTTGTTGGTGGAAGGCCTTAGATTGAAGCCTTAAAATCGAAAATAATAAAAAAAAAATCATAACTTAGATCTCTGATCGTCATTCTCAAGTGTTTGACACATGCACAACAGAAGGATATCAAAAACAAAGGAATGAATTGGATGAAAAATGAAAAGAATAGGTGGACATACCAATGCATAGTGAAATTGATGAAACAAGAGCGGCTACTAGGGATTTCGATGAACTTGAGTTTTATAGGATATAAGAATGTATCAATTTTACTAAAACACCCTTATTAACTCTAAAGTTTACTCAAAAGCTTAGATATTAACGAAAAGATCTATAAATGTGTTGTAGATGACGTGTATTGACATCATGTTCATGTTTATCTTTGACACGTGCAAACCGTAATCTTCGACAAAGTAAACATGGTGTGTTTTACAAGGATCTACATTAGAAAAGATGCAACAAACGTAGTATGAGTACAAAACCTCAAATACTCAATAGTCTGACAGAGCAAAGGTAGCAACTATATCATATAAGGATTATTAAATAGGCCTACACGCAGAAAAGTTCTAGTAGTTCAAACAAAGTAATTAGAGGCAAAATAACATATAAGAGCATGATATGTAATGCAATACAAGGCAATGACTAATGATCCTATCGATATGCACCCCTTAAAGTGGTTTGTTGTGAGGTGGGATCCATGGAGAATTAAATCCATAGATCATGCTTGGACTTGGACTGAGACTTTTATATATCCAACCCAGGCTCGAATCAGGGCTTACTATATAGATGTGAGTGAACTTGAACCAGGTCTTAAAAATATTTTTCTCACATTTAAAATCTTCTTTCAAAAACACATCTATTGTAATGACCTAACTTGGTCATTATGAATAGGTCAATAGTGAAAGAATTTAGGCCAGAAAACTTTCCGCGGGTAGTGACTTGAATTTTTTTAGCTAGGCACGCCTCAGACAGAATCTGGGCTAGGTGAGGTCTAAGGCCATCCAAGAATTGGTGGGGTGTAATGTTGAGGTTTTATTGATAATTTCTTGTAGCTAAGACATTAAGGAGTCCATAGGGCTTTTCAAAATTTAATTTAGGTATGTAGAACTCCTGGAATTGATCTGGGTATGGAAGAGATATATCGGGACATCAAGAGAATGTGTTGTGTTGTGTTGTGAAAAAGTGACCCTTCTCAAATTCCTGAGTTTCTAAAGTTTCACCTATGTTATAGCGGGGTAAGTTCTGCTTACAGCGGAGCAAATGAGATTTTATACGGAAACAACCCCAAAATTCCTATTTTCTTTAGTTTTTGCTCTTGGACTTGGGAGGGGCGATTTTGGGCAGTTTGTACTCCTTTTTCCATAGAATTCGTTGGTAAATGTAAGATTTTGACTCCCTAACCTTTTCCATTGATTCTTAAGCCTTAGAATCTAGGTTATTGCCTTTAGAGGAAGGTTTTGACATGATTCCACAGTGGAAAAAGCCTTAAGTTATGGAAGATGATCATATATATTGGCCTGAAGTTAGGATTTATTGATAATCTGGATAACTAATAGGTCATTAGTGATTGAATGTTATTTTTATTGTTTGTTTTTTTACCAAGAACAGGCCAAGATACTTCAAAAAGGGGGAAACTCATGTTCTTTAGAGTTTCCGAGAGGCTTGGTTAGAGGTAGGTGATAGTTGTATGTTTCTGATTTATATATGTATGTATGCATGTCTACTGTTTTGTAGTATCATTTGTGCAATACATGATAGGGAATACATATGAAATGACATTATGTTTATAATCTCATGCAATGGGTTTGTTGTGACTCAAGGTTTTCAAGAGGTGATATTCATTGTATTTGTGATTGTGGATGATTGTTGGTTGGTTCGGGTATCATGTTGGTAAATTATGTACCACACCGGTAAACTAACCATTTGAGTTTGGTTTTCGTGACCAGGTATGTGATTGTGGTTCTATGAGAGAACCGGGCATTTGCATTTGTGATCGTATGGGACATGTATCTAGGTATTTTTGTTTCATGCTATGTGACTAGGAGTCTATGTGATTTGATAACTATTGTTACATGTATTGTTCTATGATACTGCTTTGTGGTGAGTTGTTTACATTCATATCTTGGACTAGCCGCATGATCCTCACAGTACACTATGATTTTTTCACTAATATTGCACCTGCTCTTTCCTTGTTAAGTACAGGACATCTTCTAGAGGTTGATCTGATACCTCAAATAAGGGGCGTCTGACTTCAAATACAAGGGTGATCTACTCTTTCAGGTTGTCATGAGTTCTTTCTACATCTTCTTGTCCATCTTTTTGGACACATATTGTAACACCCCATAAAATTTTTGAACTAAGACTCGAACCATTCTTCGTAGTGAGTGAGATTTTACCAAGGAATTTAAAATTTTCCTAAGTGTTAAGGTCACTAGATATAGCACATTGAGTTCCAAAAAGAACTAAAGAGAGTTCATTCAAATCATTCTTAAATTCCTTTAAGTTTTGGGTCAACTTCAAATGACCATAACTCCTAGCACAAGATGAGTTATATGGGCTACAAGATACAATAGGAAATATCTTTGAATTATCTTTCTAACGCCATAAAGTTTGCTAAATTTTGAGCTCTAAGTAAAAAGTTATGACTGATTTACTAACGACGCCCAAAGCTGGTAGCAGCTCAGCGATGGCTCCGCGTTACGGAGCCAATACGGACCTCACTGCCTACTGAAAAATTATTCCGACTCCAACTCGTTTTATTTATTTTTAAAGGGTATTTTGGTCCTAAAAACCCTTATGAGGTCATCTAAATTACCCTAAAAGTGTAGAAAAATCAGTTTTCATAAATCAAACCCTCTCATTCACACCTAAAATTCTACGCTCAAGAAATTCAAGAAACGCTAAGGCTAGGATTCATATTTCAAGATTTTCCTTCAAGTTGTTTCAAGAAGATGGTTCTTTCAGGTATGTAAGCTTCCATAGTGTTGGATTTGTTCACCCACACACCAATTATGTTAATTTCAGCGTTAAATTCATTCTAGAAAGTTGAAGGTTTGATGTTCTTGAAATTGGATTTTTTTTCTTGAGTTTAGATGAGATTCATGAGAAAATCGTGTTGATTTTAGAGTTGTGTTTGATTAGATTCTTGTGTACATGTATTGAGTATCTGAATCTAAAGAGAAATTGAGAAAAAAAAATTGAATTTAGGTGAATTGGGGTTAGAAAACGAAGAAGGAAAAAGTCGGGTGAATATGGTACTTCACTCCACGTTGCGGACCTGCCCTCCCTATGCACAAAATCTTTATCCGCGTCACGTAGAGGTACCCCTCTTCCTCAAAATTTATTTCGCGATCAAATATTAAAATGCATCTCCGCATCGCGGGCTTGCTTCCAGACAATGATTTCTTGATCGTTTCTCATGTTTAACTATCTAAAAACACTCCTAAACATCACGAGATCTTTCCTATCACAAATCATAACCTTGAATTCATAATTCAAATTCAATGTAGAGTTAAGTCATGAGAGTTCTTTCGAATATTTCAAGAAAGCCCCTTTTAGTCTTGTTGAAGAGTCTTCTACAAATTCAAATAACTTGTTTCAAGACTCGAACAAGTGGAGGAGAATGTATTCACGAGTCTACTTTATCACAACGAGATCCTTCATATCATGAACCATAACTCTTGCATTCATAATTCACATTCAAAAGAGAGTTAAGAGTAGAGTTCAAGAAAGCTTTTGAGTTCAATTATGAATCCTTTGAGATCCATTATCGATTGAGCTAAGTTTTGAAGAAGTAAGTATAAGAATGAGAGGAGTCATATACACGAGTTCCATAATGTTCTTTAGACCCTTGAGTCTAATCGTTCATGCTCATAAACTCCTCATGAAGATCCATACATTGAGTACCTTTGAGAGGAGTAGTATCTTCAAGTTCTAAGTCTTGAGTATTGAGTTCCTAACCCTTTTGAGATTTTATTCCTAATCATGGGACTATTACTTATTACCCCTGAAGTCCTTGAGTTGAGTAGTTTATGCCCATAACTCTGCATTAACCCTATAAGTCGAGAAGTCTTGAGACGAGAAGTATCTTTGAGTCGTTGAGTGAGTTGTTCATGCCCATAGTTTCGCATGAACCCTCTGAGTTAAGCATTCTTGAAACGAGTATTACCATTGAAGTTCTTGAGTTCTGAGTTGTTGAGTCTTGAGTATTGAGTTCTATGTATGGTTATTGAAAACCTTGAATAGGGTCATTCACATCGATAATTCGGCATGAACTTTATTCTGAGAAGTCTTTTACAATTTTTTCTAAATTTGTTTTAAGACTTGAGCACTTGAGTTGAGAAAGAGAAGAGTCGAGTTCATTTTCTTTAAAATGATATATGGGAACTAAGTAGTCCCAAGAGTAAATGTTTTCACATTTAAAAGAGTAGGAAACTGAGATTTCCAAAAGAGTTTTGAGCAGTTTGAGTAACATCTTTTTTAGAGAAAGATTTTGAGTAATAACCTCAAACCACAGATGAAGAGTTATGTTTTAAACATATGAGCTGAGTATATTTTGGGAGTAGTATTGAGCACCGATATGGGGGAGAGTTCATAATAACTCAAGTCTCCATAAACCATGTAGTCAACGTGGATAGAAAAGGTCATACTTTTTAGATGATTCCTTAATGTTTTTTAGCATAGACTAGTGGATCCACTTAGTTGAGAGGTTCTATTCCCTGGCAAGGTATAGGACAGTTCTGACAGCGTGGGCGAGACGATGTATCATCACATAGCTCATAGTGATGGTTGTTGGTTAGAGAAACTCCCACAAAGTTATATTATATTTTGTTATATACAAGTTGAGTTGTTATTGTGTTCTTCAATACATTGAGTTGCTATCTACTGTTTTAAAAGCTTTCCATATATTGCATCTTTTATTGTTGCTTTATTCTTGAGTATCTTGAGTTGAATTGTGCTTCATTGAGTCGAGTACCATATTACTGAGTTGAGCTCCATTTCACTGAGTTGAGAACCTTATTACTGAGTTGAGTAAGTTTGAGTAGTTTTGAGTATCCTCGAGTATTCCTTGAGTTGAGTAAGTTTGAGAAGAGGTAAGTATGTTTCTTTTCTACTAGTTCAAGCTTATGTTTATGCTTTAGATTTTCCCTTACATGCTCGTACATTCCATGTACTGAGCCATTTGGCCTGCATCGTTTCATGATGTAGATACATGTATTCAGGATCATCAACAGGAGCTTCGTTGATACTACATGAAGTTCGAGTTAGCTATGGTGAGCCTCCTTACTTCCGGAGGATTCCATTTACTTTCAGTTTTTTCAGGATGTCGTAGGTCTTGTCCTGACTTCCATCTTTGTCATTTAGAGGTTTCATAGTTAAACAATAGAGTTTGAGAAGTCTATTTCATTTATCTTATTAAATGTTTTAAAGAGTTGCCTATTGTTGGCTAGTTGGATATATTATTTTATTCAGAGTTATTCATTTGAGTTAAAGATTTGAAATTGAGTTCAATGAATTTTATTCAGTTTTTAAGCTTTGTATGCTTGAGTTAGTCTTCCGCTTGTAGTCAGCCAGGATGAGGGTTCGCATGGGGACCAACAATGGTTCTCGAGTGCCGGCCACGTCCAGGGTGTAGGCTCAGGTCGTGACACATACACTCTAGGCTTTTAGTTTTACGTTTTAGTTTTGGGGTTGCATCCTCCGTCTTGACTATTTAAAGTTTGATGACTTTCAGTTTCTAGGGGTTTTATTTTCGCATAAATTCTTTGACTATCGATTGAGTTTATGGGGACCCAATTCGTTAGTTGGTTTTAAGTTGTTTTTTTAATAATTATATCATGAATTGGTTTTAATATTGGTGTATTGGGTTGGTTTAGGGTTGTTAATTCGTTCTCCCACCAGGTGGTTTAGTATGGGTACCACTCACGATGGTCTGGTTCATGACATTTATAGTACCGAATCAGTGATCCATGAGAATGAGTTTGAATGTATGATCATAGGATAAAGTTAATTTTGAATGCAACAAGTGTATAAGATTGTCCTTTTCAACATAAAATATAGGATACAAGCTTAATCAATTGATGACTTTGCCATTAAACTCATGTTTGTAGGCAGGGGCGAATTTATGTACTAATTTTGGGTCATCCGAACCCGTGGTCATCCGACTAAACTGGATATATTACTTCTATAATTATTAAAGAATATATTAAATTAAAACTTGTTGAACCCGTTCTCAAAATGGTTGGATGGTTCACTGGTACCACTGCAAGATTTCAACTCACAGGTCGCAGGTTCGATCCCAGGCAGCCCCAATTCGCTGCAATTTATTTTTATTAACTAAAAACACATTTTTCATTTTTTTTTAAAAAAAGAAGCTAAATTCTGAAAGTTCTAAAAGTCAAAGACTTCAAAAGTTTCCTTTCCACACACTTTCCAAGTTCCAACAATATTTTTCTTCTCTCTTCAAATTTGTTTTCTATTTTCCACACAAAGAAGAAGCTTCAAGTCTCCAACTTCAAGTCAAGAATTTAGAGAAATCATCATTGTCAAAGTTTAAGATAATTTTAGTTTATGATTTCTCTTTTTAATATACAAATTAACAAGACAAAAAAAAATAAAAATATATGTATATATCACTTTAATTTTAGGGTTTTCATATAAAAAAATCTTGTCATTACTTATAATAGGAAATCATCAATAGCTAAAGAATTGATTATCTCAAACTTACATAATTTGCGGATGTAACTTGTAAGAAATGTGTTTCATATTATATTATCAATTTTGAAGGGTGTGATT
>NW_026025176.1:31647-33555 GCF_019186545.1 Solanum stenotomum
GAGAAAGAAAACCCATCTTTGAATATGATTCTAATATTCGAGATGTTGTGAGGAGACATTATATTTTGATGGGGCCTTATCAACCAAAACTTCGTGTATATCCTAAAACAACATTTGGGACTAGTAATCGGCAATTTAATCCTGAGTGGTTTAATGCTCCAAATTCTGCTTGGTTGGAATATAGCATAGATGATGATGCTATATTTTGTTTGTGTTGTTATCTCTTCAAGAATGAATTTGAAAGTCGTGGTAATGCGGGAAAATCATTTACACAAGATGGTTTTAAGAATTGGAACCATGGTCCGGAAAGGATTCGATTGCATGTTGGTGAGGTGAATAGTATTCATAACAAATGTTTGAATAGGATGCTTGATTTTGCGAATCAACGTCAATCAATTCAATCTTCTCTTCACAAGCAAAGTGAAAAAACAAAAAGTGATTATCGAATTCGTTTAAATGCCTCAATCAATGTGGTAAGGTTTCTCCTAAGAAATGGATTGCCATTTCGTGGTCATGATGAGAGTGAAGATTCCGATTACAAAGGTCTTTTTCTTGAACTTTTGAAATTTCATGGGGTTAATCGTCCGGATGTGGAAAAGGTGATATTACAACATGCTCCAAAAAATGATATGCAATTCAAAAAGAAATTGTGGATAGCTATCATCAAAGACTTGGATGGTGATTATTTTGGAATACTAGTTGATGAGTCAAAGGGCATTTCACATAAAGAGCAAATAGCACTAGTTTTACGATATGTTAACAAAAACGGAGAGTTGATAGAATGCTTTTTGGGTATTGTTCATGTGGGTGATACATCCGCAAGATCATTGCAAAAAGTAATTTACTCTTTATTTTTGGATCACTCGTTATGCCTATCAAGACTCCGTGGACAAGGTTATGATGGAGCTAGTAATATGCAAGGAGAAAAAAATTGCCTAAAGTTTTTGATTTTGCAAGATGCTCCGTCTGCATATCATATTCATTGTTTTGCTCACCAATTGCAATTGACACTTGTGGCTCTTTCTAAAAAACATCCGGATGTGAAAAATTTCTTTTATGTTGTCACTAATGTTTTGAATACTATTGGGACATCTTTTAAACGCAGGGACTTCTTCGACAACACCAAGTTGAGAAGTTGGAAGAATTGCTTAAATCTGGAGAAATTCTTACCGGACAAGGATTAAATCAAGAACATGGCCTCCAACGACTGGGTGATACTCGTTGGGTATCCCATTTCAAAACCTTGGAAAATTTCATGATTATATTTTCTTCAATTGCTAATGTGCTTAAAGATATGAAAGAAAATTCTCCACATGATCTTGATAAACTTGCGGCAGGTAACCTTTTAGATAAAATTCAAGAATTTGAATTTATCTTTGTGTTGCATTTGATGTTCAAGATGTTGCTTCTTACAATGAATTGAACAAAGCTTTACAAAAGATAGATCAAGATATTGTCAATGCTATGGGATTGCTTAATCTTTCAAAGAGAAGATTACAAACAATGAGAGAGAGTGGTTTGGAGTCTTTGATGGATGAGGTTTCTTCATTTTGTGGTAAACAAGATATTTTGGTTCCGGAAATGACTGAAGACTATCCAAGATCAAAGCGTAAGAAGTCCGAAATTTCATATTTACATCACTTTCGTGTGGAAGTGTTTTATGCAGTTATTGATTTGCAACTTCAGGAGCTCAATAATCGTTTTGATGTTGTGACTAGTGACTTACTCCTTGGCATGGCTAGTTTGAATCCGGTTGATTCATTTGCTAATTTTAGTAAGAGAAGAATAATGAAGTTGGCCGAATATTATAAAAGTGAGTTTGGTGATAGTGAACTTCGAGATCTCAGTTATCAGCTTGATAGTTTCATTGTCTATGCTTGAGAGTGTGATAGCAAGTTTCTCAACTTG
>NW_026025177.1:0-728 GCF_019186545.1 Solanum stenotomum
CTCTCTTTTTAGACCAATAAATTGAATTATCTTTCTCTTAAGTTTTAATGAAACTTCATTATTTTTATTATAACCTAGAAATTTTGACTTATTATAAAACCCTTTTTAACTTCACTTCGACGTGGCTTGCCCAATTGAGCATAGAGAATATTGATTGTCTTACATGCACACTGGTGGAATTTCATTTTATTCCGCAATGTCATCTGCAATTATCATCACATCACTGTCACCTGCGTTGGTTGATGGTAGAGTTGTGGGGGATGTAGCCAGTGGTGTTGCGACAGTTGTAGATGGCGTCAATCATGTCGAAGTGAAGTAAAATGAAAAAGAATTTTATGATAAGGCAAATTTTCCATGTTGTAATAAAAAAAAGGGTGAGGATTTCGTTAAAACAGAATAGAGGAGATTTAATTTATATGATTTAAAAGAGATAATAGTCAAAATGATAATTAATGTACGAGCTTTGGACTTTTTTTATATATAATAAATTAAGAATATTATCATTAAACACACAAATACACGTAGTCAGATACTACTTTCCAGAAAGGAAACCCAATCCCAAAGACCTCCAAAAAAGTAAGAATTTATTACAACTTTCTACAGTAATCCTATTTAATTATAAAATTGTTGAATCAAATAAAAACATTAGGTTTTTTGAGTTCTTCATATGTTCAATCCTTTCTTTAATCTCCTTTTGTACTTGTATACTTGCATCTTTCTTTTCTACA
>NW_026025178.1:0-283 GCF_019186545.1 Solanum stenotomum
TGACTTGATAAATCGGGTCGTGACAATACACCACGTGCAAGCTGGACCACGGACTCGAACCGGGTACTATAGCTAATGAGTCAACCTATATGGGCTGGACCACGGACTCGAACCGGGTGCTGTAGCCAAAGGTCGGGCACGGGTGGGCTGGACCACGGACTCGAACCGGGTACTGTAGCCAAAACCAGATCACAGGTAAGCTGGACCACGGACTCTAACCGAGTACTGTAGCTAAAACCAGATCACAGGTAAGCAGGACCACGGACTCTAACCGAGTACTGTA
>NW_026025179.1:0-1262 GCF_019186545.1 Solanum stenotomum
GTCACTGTAAGTAGAGAATCGAAAAAAAATGCAGAGATAATCAGTAGATCATCGATGGCTCTGATACCATGATGCGATTCAACAATGGTGAAACAAGGTTATGGAATGACTGATGAACTAGAGAGAAAACTGTAACTTTTATTCATGAAAAGTGAATGTATCTTTACACAATATTGGCACTATGCTATTTATAGTGTGTCTACTCTTAACCTTCTAATCTAGTTAATCTAACTCAACTAGAGTTAACTTTAACTAACATTGTAACAAACTCTATAACTAACTTTCCAGTTTCACTATTCATAAGAACTGACTTCTAGCTTCAACTTGTTTATAACAGATACGATATACTCTCGGCTTGAAAGCATATAGTAATTAACAGTATTTGCAGTCAATGCTTATATCCAGAGCATAACAATCGATAGGCTGAGGCAATCAACTATATCTCAATCCAACTTATAATTTAACAAAAATAAAACATAAGAAGAAAGTAACAATTATGTTCCGAACTCCATCAGAAGGACATAATGACGACAATATAGAGCAAGTTTGAAATACCAATTACATGTGAATTGCAAAATCATGTCGGAGATATGAGCTGGCATCCCCGCATATAGTATACAAACCATCGATGAAATAAGCCGGTGTTTCTGGGATTTCGACAGGCTTCCACAATAGTTGAGTTGGTGTAGCGGAACTGTTTGACTGGTTGAATTCACTCACAAGCTTTTCAAGTCCATCAAAACTCACAAGCAATAATATTCCAACTGACACTACCAAATATAGCAAGAGGAAAGGTTTAACAGAAAAGAACAAAACTCTAGTGCTTTACCTACCAGTTCCTTCCTCAAGAACCTTAAATTAAGCCTAAGGAAAGAATTTAATAGTGCTCTTAAATTTGAGAAAGACTACCGGAAATTAAAAACTGTTTTAACTGACTTTTCAAGGGAGATGCAAATGATAGAAGATGAAGAAATATGATCCTAAAAACTGTACTGTACGGTGCAGCTTATAAGATGTTGAAGCTAATCTTCATCCTTTGTTTAACACATTATCTGGCATCAACTGATCTCAATCTAATCTATATGAATGAGTCAATTTAAGTGTCAATGAAATTCCCCTAAGAAACCATGCAATGTTGCAACTTAATCACACTATTGAATCTCACTACTTAGCAAATGTTTAACTTTGAATTTCACATGCATGTAAACTACTCGCGCCGGCATTTGGTTCAAAATTGAGGTTGTTGTCCCATTGAGCTGATT
>NW_026025180.1:0-428 GCF_019186545.1 Solanum stenotomum
GTGTTTAAAGTTTGGGATTTAGGGTTTAAGGTTTAGGGTTTAGGTTTAGGGTTAAGAGTTTAGGGTTTAGGATTTTGGATTTAGGGTTTAGGCTTAAGGTTTAAGATTTTGAGTTTAGGGTTTAAGATTTAACTTTTAGGATTAGGGTTTAGGGTTTAGGGTTTAGGGATTATGGTTATGGGTTTAAGGTTTAGGGTTTAGGTTTTAGGGTTTAGGGTTTAGTGTTTAGGGATTTAGGGTTTAGGGTTTAGGGGTTAGGGTTTAAGGGTTAGGGGTTAGGGTTTAGGGTTTAGGGTTTAGGGTTTAGGGTTTAGGGTTTAGTGTTTAGGGTTTAGGGTTTGTGGTTTAGGGGTTCAGGGTTAGGGTTTAGGGGTTAGGGGTTAGGGGTTAGGGTTTAGGGATTAGGGTTTAGTGTTTAGGGTTTAGGG
>NW_026025181.1:0-2484 GCF_019186545.1 Solanum stenotomum
ATGGTGACCTCCGTAATGAGTTGGGGAATCTTTGCGTATAATCAAATAATTTTTTTAACGCCCATTTTCGCATCTACAAACGTTTTTTAAAGAAAAATTCATCGATACTTCTTGTGTATTAGCCCATGGATTTGGCGCCCGGAGTACCCATATTTATTTTTTCAAAAAACTTTATAGGGACCTCCGAAATGAGTTGCGAAACCTTCACGTATACTCAAACCATTTTTTAATGTTTATTTTCACATTTATAAGCTTTTTATTCAAAAACTCCTAAATTCACCGATTTTTCGTGTGTAAGCCCATTGATGTGGCACCCGGAGAACCCAAAATTTTTTTCTCAAAAACATTATGAAAACTTCCGTAATGAGTTGGGGAACATTCGCGTATACTAACACTATCTTTTAATGTCCATTTTCGCATTTACAAGCCCTATTTTAAAAATCTCCTAGATTATTCAATTTTTAGTGTGTATTAAATGTCCATGGATTAGGCGCCCGAAGTACCTAATTTTTTTCACAAAAAACTTTATGAGTACCTTTGTAATGAGTTGGGGAACCTTTATGTATACTCTCACCATTTTTAATGCCCATTTTCGCATTTAAAAGTCTCGTTTTAAAAATCACCCAAATTCACTGATTTTTCGTGTGTATTTGCCCATTGAACTGGCGCCCTGAGCAGTAAAATTTTTTTTCTCAAAAAACTTTATAAAGACCTCCGAAATGAGTTGTGGAATCTTCACGTATACTCACACAATTTTATTAATGCCCATTTACAAGTCTTTTATCCGAATCGCCCAAATTCTCAACTTTTCGTGTGTATTATCCCATGACTCTGGCGTCCGGAGCACAACAAATATTTTTCTTAAAAAACATTATGGGACCTCCATAATGAGTTAAGGAGCCTTCACGTATATTCAAATAATTTTTTTAACGCTCATTTCCGCATCTACAAACGCTTTTTAAAGAAAAATTTATTGATACTTCGTGTGTATTAGCCCATGGATTTGGCACCTGGAGCACACAATTTTTTTTTTCTCAAAAACCTTTGTGCGGACCTCCATAATAAGTTGGGGAACCTTCACGTATACTCAACCCATTTTTTAACGTTCATTTTCACATTTACAAGCCTTTTATTAAGAAACACCTAAATTCACCGATTTTTCGTGTGTATTAGCCCATTGATATGGAGCCCAGAGAACCCACAAAGTTTTTCTCAAAAATATTATGAAAACTTCCGTAATGAGTTGGGGAACCTTCACGTATACTCATACCATTTTTTTTATGCCCATTTCCGCATTTACAAGCCCTATTTTATAAATATCCCAAATTATCTGATTTTTCGTGTGTATTAAATGCCCATGGATCTGGCGACAGAAGAACCCAATTTTTTTTTCTCGTTAAACTTTATGAGTACCTTCGTAATGAGTTGGAAAACTTTCACGTATTTTTACACCAATTTTTTAACTTCCATTTGTGCATTTACAAGTTCTTTTTTAAAAATCCCAAATTTACCAATTTTTCATATGTATTAGCCCATGGATCTAGCGCCATGAGCACCCAATTTTTTTTTCTCAAAAGACTTTATGAGGACCTCCGTAAGGAGTTATGGAACCTTCACGTATACTCACACCATTTTTAATGCCCATTTTTGCATTCAAAAGAACTTTTTTAAGAATCCCCAAATTCACCGATTTTTCGTATGTATTATGCCTATGGATTTGACTTTCGGAACATCCAAAATTGTTTTCTCAAAAACCTTAATGAGGATATCTGAAATGAGTTGGAGATACTTTACGTACACTTACACTGTTTTTTTAACACCCATTTCCGCATTTGGAAGTTTTTTTTAAGAATCTTTCAAATTTCTCGATTTTTCGTGTGTAATAGCCCATGGATCTGGCGTCTGGAGCACCAAAATATTTTTTTTTCTCAATAAACTTTTCGAAAACCTCCGTAATGAGTTGGGGAACCTTCACGTATACTTACACTATTTTTTTAACGTCAATTTTCGCATTTACAAGTCCTTTTTTAAGTATCGTCCAAATTCTTTGATTTTTCCTGTGTTAATCCACGGGCTTGGCACTCGAAGCAACCAATTTTTTTTCTCAAAAACTTCATGAGGACCTCCGTAATGAGTTGGGAACCTTCATGTATATTCACACCATTTTTAAAACCCATTTTCGCATTTAAAAGTCCGTTTTTAAGAATCACCCAAATTCACCGATTTTTCATAGGTATTAGCCTATAGAACAGGAGCCCCGAGCACCCAAATTTTTTTTCTCAAAAAATATTATGAGGACCTCCGTAATAAGTTGACGAATGTTCATGTATACGTACACGATTATTTAACCCCCATTTTTGCATTTACAAGCCCTTTTTTAAGAATCGCTCAAATTTCTCAAATTTTTTTTATATTAATTAATTAGCCCACGGATCTGGCTCTTGGAGCATCCAAATTTTTTTTCTCAAAAAACTTTATGAGGAC
>NW_026025182.1:0-204 GCF_019186545.1 Solanum stenotomum
ACACAAAATGGTCCTCCAGAAAATGATTTAAATAAAATTAAATCAAAATAGAAAATAATACCGACATCAAGAGGTCGGTTTTTATTGTAATTCATTTTCTGGGAAAAATTCCGACTTCTTGAGGTCGGAATTTGGTTTACCCGCAAACCGCAAACCGACCTCCGGATGTCGCTTTTAAAGTAACTAGATGAAATAAAAATACCG
>NW_026025183.1:0-955 GCF_019186545.1 Solanum stenotomum
ACCCAATTTCTAAGCCAATAAGAGAATAATTGGTATATCAACTATTATACAAGAACTAGCAAATAATTATTTAAACGAAAACGCAATATGGAGCTACTATGCAAGAGATCTGTTAATGATCTATTCCAATTCAAGGGAGCTAAGGAAAACAGATATGGATGAAGTCCAGAGATGGATTTTATCATTACTTAAGCCAGAAGAACGACCTACAACACGAGCACTAAAAGAAGGATTTATTTCAGCAGAATTATTAACGAGATATTGCAAGCTAATTGGTCACAAATACCTTGACCACATATGTTCAAAATGCAACGGAGAACATAATATAATCCCAGACGTCCAGCTGGAATAATTTAAGAAGATAAGAAGAAGGAGTCAAGAAGACGGAAGACAAAGATAAGAAGAAAACAAAAAAAAAGATAGATATTTTGAAAAAAGTGTAAAGAGATATGTAAAAAGTCATAAAATATGTATTGTAGTAAGTAATGTATCATAAAATGTAGTGTATAAGTCGTAAAGTAAATAGTAGCATGCATGTGCATATTAGACAAGTGTAAAATTTAGGTGTAAATAAGTCTTAATAGGATAAAATTAGCATGTGCATATTAGACAAGTGTAAAAGTTAGGTGTAAATAAGTCTTAATAGGATAAAATAGGAACTATTCATGAATAGTAGTGAATAGTAGTAATTAGTAAGTGGACAGATGTGTATGTATGTCTATATAAAGAATCGGTTGTAAATATTGTAAGGCAGGCATTGCCTAACATAAATAAAAACTCTCTTCTCAAAAAACTCTCTTAAGATACTAATTACTTAAAAAGTTAATGGATAAATCTGAACTCCAGTCAGATATTTCAGATAACATGGCTAAGCAAGAGGCAAAGGTATTTTGTTCAAAAAATATGCGGAACTAATTTCATATATTTTGAATATCATATATATGATTGAATAAAT
>NW_026025184.1:0-205 GCF_019186545.1 Solanum stenotomum
TTATGTGGCATTATTTGGATATAAAAAATTTTAATTTTTTAAATATAAAATTTATACATTTTAAAAACTACGTAAAAAAAAAAAAACAGTTTTGATTCATAAGAAATTCGTTTCCCCATAAAAGATTACGAAATCTAATGCCGCAAAATTTAAGCTAATGCAACCTAGATAAATTCGTTCCTTTGCCAAATGCCAACCAAAGATT
>NW_026025185.1:0-207 GCF_019186545.1 Solanum stenotomum
TGTAGGCAACTCATAGCCCTTTTAGGCATAGATCACATTACTGCAGCTAACCACAATAGCTCCAACGGCAATAATAACAATCCAACCGCTAAAAGCGAGCAATTTAGTTATAAGCAACCTATACAAATAGCCTCTTAAGTCATGTCTAACATAGGGACTCTACTAACTGAATAAGAATACCGACAAGGGAGGATTATATCAACTCGA
>NW_026025186.1:0-700 GCF_019186545.1 Solanum stenotomum
TAGAAGGTTTGTTGAAGGCTTCTCGACTGTTGCATCTCCTTTGACAAAGTTGACTCAGAAGACAGTGAAATTTCAATGGTCTGAAGGTTGTGAGAAAAGCTTTCAGGAATTGAAAAAGAGATTGATTACAGCTCCAGTTTTGACGCTACCAGAAGGTACTCAAGGTTTTGTGGTGTATTGTGATGCATCCAGAGTTGGTTTGGGTTGTGTCTTAATGCAGAATGGCAAAGTTATAGCTTATGCCTCCAGACAGTTAAAGGTTCATGAGAAGAACTACCAAACCCATGACTTAGAGCTAGCTGCTGTAGTATTTGCTTTGAAGCTATGGCGTCATTACTTATATGGTGTGCATGTCGACATATTCACTGATCACAAGAGCCTTCAATATGTGCTTACTCAGAAAGAGCTTAATCTCAGACAGAGGAGGTGGTTAGAGTTACTCAAGGATTATGACCTGAGCATTCTTTACCACCCAGGTAAGGCTAATGTTGTTGCTGATTCTTTGATCAAGTTGTCTATGGGTAGTACCGCCCATATTGAAGAAGGAAGGAGAGAGTTAGCAAAAGATGTGCACAGACTGGCATGCCTGGGAGTCAGATTTACAGATTCCGCAGAAGGAGGAATAGCGGTGACGAGCAGGGCCGAGTCATCATTAATGTCAGAAGTGAAAGCAAAGCAAGATCAAGATCCCCTTTTGCTT
>NW_026025187.1:0-2129 GCF_019186545.1 Solanum stenotomum
TTTATGAGAAATTTCCAAGACTTTTCATTTCTACCTATATTATAATATATAATAAGAGAAGAAAGAGTGACACATGTCAGCACCACATAAAATCAGATTTTTACATTAATTTAAATTAATTATATATAATTTGCTTAAATACCAAATTAACAAAACTGTTTACAATTAATTATATAATTAAATATTCTTTATTTCAAAACTGTTTACAATGAATATAGAAAAAAGATTATTTCAAAAAAAAAGTCGTTGAACAAACTAAAACGGTTACAAACTGATTTTTTTTCCTAGGTTAAAGATAAAGATAAAGATAAAATAAATAATTACATAAAATCAAAAAGTGGCACAAATTTAAAAATAAAATTTTACAATTTTAAGAATTACATAAGTAAAATTCAACCCCTCAATTTATTGCTACAGTTTCTCCGTATATAATTAGCTATTGCTTTTTGAATTTAAATTTAATAGAGTAATAAAATATATTTTCTTTAACACACATATTAGAAATTATTTATTCTGAAATGTGTTTATTTTAAAATTAAGGAGGTTATCTAAACGTTATATAACTCTCTATTTCCATATTTAAGAACCGTCTAGAACATATAAAAAAAAAATCTCTTCACAAATACCATCATCTCTTTCTGTTCTCATGGTGAATTCATTTTTTTATTTTCATACTATCAAAATATCTAATCAATCAGCAGTGAGTATTTCTCTCAAGATACATTCTGAATTTTATCGTAGTTTTTCTTGATTTGGAAGTATACATACCCTTTTAGAACACTTTTCTTATTTTCTCTCATGGCTTAACTATTAACTTATCAACGAAATTATCAGTGCACTATTTTCACAATTGTTTGAGATCATTGATTATTGGTCCCAATACTGGTGTTATGTGATGCATAAAAGTTCTTTTGGTTCAACGATTATCCTAGCAATTAAAATTTGAAGAATGTAGTTGCTAAAGTTAAGGTAACTTTTTTCCCCAATATATTTAGTAAATCTTTTGATGAATCAGTTTGTTTTGTAATTTCTCCAAAATACAATGTATGATTCTTAATATTTGTTTACTTCTCAATTTGTCATTTTAAGACTTTAGAAAGTGTGGTGAATGTTTAAATCTTAAGTGATTAATAATTAATAATATAAATCTTGAATTTTTGGATTCCAAGTGTACCTCAAGTGAGTTTTTTAATGATTCTTTTGTATTATAACTCTGCAATTTTCTTATCTTCCTAATACAGTTTCCTTTCTTTTAGTTTAAATATATCCAAATCTTTTTTATGAACAATCTCTTTGCTTTTTTTATTAGTAAGGTAAAGGAGAATAGAAGTCTACAAAAAGTTGATAATTTAAAGATTTTAATTTTGCTGAATTGAAGTATTGGTAATTCAACTTTTTTTCAAAGAAAAATGGCAGATAAAATTTGTAGATAAATTAAATAATAAATAACAATTTAAAAAACAAAATATTGAATAAAAACATAAATTTAAAATATTTTTTAAAATTTGTTTATGTTAAAAATTGTTGTATTGATCTCTCTTTTTTTATTAGTTTAAATAAATTGAATGTGTTTGTTCTTAATAAATTGTTGTGCCTAATATTTTTTAATGAATTTTAAAAAATGTAGAAGTTAAAATTAAAATTAGACATGATATATAGATAAAGGTGCTCAATTTAAGGAGCACATAACAATGAAATATCTTATTTTCAATTCAAATTAAAAAAATTACAACAGTAATTCTAACAAACTAATCTGTATCACATTATTTACTTATTATATTTGTGGAACTTCTATTTTTTTAAACAACTAATTGGTAAAAATTAATAGAAAAAAGTCATTACAGTTTTAATAATAATAAGTTTAAATAAATTGAATGAGTTTGTTCTTAATAAATTGCTCTTCCTTATTTTTTTTAAATGAATTTAAAAAAATGTAGAAGTTAAAATCTATATATAATATAAAGCAAAATGTAGGCAAGGATGATGTGGCACCTCTCTAAGGCCACCATTGCTATTTATCTTCTTTTTTTTTTTTTCATTTTTTTGACATTTTTCTCTATTTTTCTTATTTTTTAATCAAAGAACTACTCACATTCTATCCTATTTATTAAGTTTCATTAAATTTTATA
>NW_026025188.1:0-305 GCF_019186545.1 Solanum stenotomum
GTGATGTCGTTTGGGCTGACTAATGCCCTTGCCGCCTTCATGGATTTGATGACACGTGTGTTCAGGTCATACCGTGATTTATTTGTCATCGTCTTCATTGATGACATATTGGTATATTTGTGGAGCCGGAGTGAACATGAGCAGCATTTGAGGATTGTGCTCCAGACTTTAAGAGATCAGCGGCTTTATGCCAAATTCTCAAAGTGCCAGTTTTGGTTAGACTCTGTAGCGTTCTTGGGGCATGTTGTATCCAAGGAGGGCATTATCGTAGATCCGCCGAAGATTAAGGCTATTCGTGATTGGGC
>NW_026025189.1:0-263 GCF_019186545.1 Solanum stenotomum
ATGAATTGATGAAGTCAAGTCGTGTTGTTGGTGACATAAAAATTACCCTTGTTTTTTCTTTACACCTTTATTTGCTTGTACTTTTAGTGGTCCATTAATTGTGTGCATATTGCATTAAAGTTTCCAAGAAATTTCCTACTTACTTCTACTAATGTACATATTTATTAAAATAAGTTTTTTGACCGGTTATTTATCTTCGATACAATGAACTCTACTCTTCATGCTTAGCCAATCGCAAAGAAATTTCTAGGACATTACCTTAT
>NW_026025190.1:0-623 GCF_019186545.1 Solanum stenotomum
AAAGACAAAAGGTAAAATATGGTAGTTGTGCTGTTGCAGCATAATGCATTTGAGGGAAAAAATCAGTTGGGAACTCTTCCTCTGATCCAATTTGTGTCGCACACTCTCCCTTTTAGTCGTCTCCAGAAGAATGACATCTTTCTAATTTTTGTTTTCCTTCCATGGATGCAAATAGGAACTCTGAAGCAGGCATCGGTACAGAACTATGCTTATCAAGTTCGATCAGCAAAACTATAAATGTGAGCCACAGTCCCAACATGTTTCATTTCTATGTTAAACTTCATTCTTTGGCTTATTTTATTTTTTTTTTTTCATTTCTACTGTTCTAGGCTATGCCAGGACCAAGTATGCCAAAATCTTCTTCCGTTTCGGAAGATCCATCCAGTAGCATGGCTGCCAACAGAGAAGATCCATCAAGAACTGCTCAACTTATCCTGTATTCTCCACCAAACAAGGTTTATACTCAATCAACAACTGATATCATTATATTTCTGCTTTAACTTTACCTTGTTATTGTCATAGAAATTTATGTATGTAAAAGTATGCTTTATATTGTCAGGCTCAAGAAAGCACATTGGTTCCTAGTCAAGCGATGAAGCAGCTCATCAATATAGATCAGGACG
>NW_026025191.1:0-623 GCF_019186545.1 Solanum stenotomum
ACGGATGGGGAACCAATCTCCGCGTGATCGGAATGTTAAGGACCTGAACCTACATTGAGAGAAGATGTATCGTAGACTATGTATCAGTAGTTGAAAGATTCTGAGCATGCAGGAAATGATAAAGCTGAACAAATATATATAATTTAATAGAGCATATTGAACAATGATATAATCTGAGCATTATTTAGAAGAGTTTAGGTATATGGTTAAGGGTTTTTAGGTTAGGGTTTAGAGCTTAAGTTTTTCTAAAAAAAATTCGGTCAAGAGTTTTTTTCAATTTAGGATTGTTAAATATTTTTTAGGATCATTATTGTTTTTACGATATATGAGCTCTAGGGGTTTAGGACTTTGGGTTTTAGATTAAGGAATTTTTTTAGGGTTTTTAAGGTTTGTTTTCGGGATTTTTAGTTTTAGGTTTTTAAAGGTTTTTAGTGGTTAGGTTTTATTATGATTTAGAATTTCTTAGAGTTTAGGGCTTCTTAGAGTTTCATAAGGCTTGGGATTGGGGGTTTATCCCTAAGGTTTAGGGTTTAATTTTCTTAGGATTTGAGTTTAACATTTAAGGTCTCCTAGGTTTTTTTTGGGTCATTTAGGATGTAGGGTTTAGTGTTTAGGTTTTAAAG
>NW_026025192.1:0-623 GCF_019186545.1 Solanum stenotomum
AATCAATCTCTTTTTCAATCCCTGAAAGGTTTCCTTACAAGCTTCGGACCATTGAAATTTCACTGTCTTCTGAATCAACTTTGTCAAAGGGGATGCAATAGTCGAGAACCCTTCAACAAACCTTCTATAATAGCCAGCTAATCCCAAGAAACTCCTAATTTCAGTTGGAGATGTGGGTCTAGGCCAATTCTGCACTGCCTCAATCTTCTGAGTATCAACTTTAATTCCATCACCGGACACAATGTGGCCTAGGAACGCCACAGATTTAAGCCAAAACTCACACTTAGAGAACTTAGCATACAACTTCTTGTCTTTCAAAACCTGAAGAACTGTTCTGAGATGACTAGCATGATCTTCTTCATTCCTTGAATAAATTAGTATATCATCAATAAAGACAATAACAAACATATCTAAATAAGGTTTAAAGACTCTATTCATCAAATCCATAAAAGTTGCCGGTGCATTGGTCAAACCAAAGGACATGACCAAAAACTCATAATGACCATACCTGGTTCTGAAAGCTGTTTTTGGGATATCACATTCCCTTACCCTTAACTGATGATAGCCTGATCGAAGGTCAATCTTTGAAAAACAAGTGGCACCCTGAAGGTGATCGAAAAGAT
>NW_026025193.1:0-322 GCF_019186545.1 Solanum stenotomum
GAACTAATTAGCTTGAATATATAACTAAATTTTAGAAATTAGATATGAACTTGAATTGAAAACTTGAACTTATTAAAACTTGAATATATATATATATAACTAATATTCTTGGATTTGAAGTTTATATATAACTAATTTTAGAACTTTTCGTGCTAGGCAACTGAGGAAGCTCAACATCTAAAAAAGTTGACATAAGACTATATTGCTTCTTTCATCAAAGTAGGAGATAAGGTTGGTGCTTCTAAATTTCTAAAGTTCAAGTACAATTGTTTTCAATAATGTGTTTGTGTCCATGTAGTATTGATACTTAGTTTTAAATTTA
>NW_026025194.1:0-1646 GCF_019186545.1 Solanum stenotomum
TAGAACTAGCCCCATGAAGTAAAATATTCACAGCTAGATGTAAAAATTTATATGTTCTAACAACAAAACATAAAATAACAGCAAAAAATAAAATAGATAAAATAAAAATAGAAGATCCCTTTGAAAGGATAGTCACAATCATACACAAAAATGACTATAGTTATAATGAAATTGATGTAGAAGAAGATTTAGAAATAGTAAAAGAAAGACTAAGTACATCAAAAAGAATAAACAATGGAATACCCCAACTTTCATCAAAAATGAGTACCTCAAGAAGAATAGAGAAAACCCCACAAAAATCAATGGAAGACGAAATAAAATCACATCATTACTACATAACGGGAATAATGGAACAACGAAAATATTTAATATTAATAGATACAGGACGAGAAGAAAACTATATTACAAGAGATTTAGTGACGGAAGATGAAATAATAACTATTGAGCAATCATGCCCCGAACTACCAAAAGCATTAATGTATACCGAAGAAACTACAGAAAAGGAAATAATCATTGGAGGAGTACCAATAGTGATAAAATTTAAAATATATCAAGGAAATGAAAATATCATTTTAGGAATAAAATGGTTAGAACAAGTAAAACCATATAATTTAGAAGACAAACAGTTAACAATAAATTATGAAAATAAAAGAGTAATAATAAAAAGGACTTTATTATAGTAAAAATATGAAAATATATATACTTGCAAAGATAATAATAGAAGGATATTACAACCGATATTATACACCAATAATAGATGCGGGCGCATAAGCTAATATATGTAAATACAATTGTTTACCAGAAGATAAGTGGGAAAAATTAAAAACACTGATAGTAGTAACAGGATTTAATAATGAAGGAAGCATGATTACATATAAGGCAAAAAAATAAAAATACAAATATGGGATAAGATATTAACTATAGAAGAAATATATAACTTTGAATTAACTACAAAAGATATACTATTAGGAATGCCATTTTTAGAAAAATTATACCCACATATAATAACAAAAACACATTGGTGGTTCACGACACCGTGTAAACAAAAAATAGGAGCAAAAAGAGTAAATAATAAAAAACAAAAAACAACAGAATGGATAAAAGGAAGTGAAAAGATTATACAAAAATTAGNAAGACCCTAAAATAGAATTAATCATATTCTCTATAGATAAAGTAAAAATAATTCAGTATAAGTTAGAATTATTATATAGTGAAGATCCTCTACAAGGATGGGAGAAACATAAAATAAAAGTAAAAATTGAGTTAATTGATAATAATAGTATAATAACCCAAAAACCATTAAAGTATAATTTTAATGATTTAACCGAATTTAGGATACATATAAATGAATTACTAGAAAAATGATATATACAAGAAAGCCATAGTAAGCACACAAGCCCGGCATTTATCGTAAATAAGCATAGTGAACAAAAAAGGGGAAAAAGTAGAATGGTTATTGACTATAAAAATTTAAATGCAAAAACCAAAACATATAATTATCCGATACCAAATAAAATACTAAAGATAAGACAAATACAAGGATATAATTATTTTAGCAAATTTGATTGTAAATCAGAATTTTATCATTTAAAACTAGAAGAAGAATCTAAAAAACTAGCAGCATTCACCGTACCACAAGGATTTTA
>NW_026025195.1:0-837 GCF_019186545.1 Solanum stenotomum
ATAATCAAATACGGTTTAATTTAAATCTAAAAAAAAAAAACATATCTGAAAATGGTTTTTTTCAAATATGTAACCACCTTTTATTTTTGAATTCCTATAATAAAGGCAACCACCTACTTTATCCATTTGCTTCATTCATTCTATAAATAAATGTCTTCTTTTTTCAGAAAAAATTTATTCATTTTGTTAGTATTATCCTTTAGAACAATCATTTTTCAGAGTGAGAAATTCATTTTCAATGCACAGATATATTGCTTCAAGCAGTGAATTATCATATGCATTAATTTAAAATCAGGTATGAAAAACTATTCAAGATTTTTTTAAATTACATACCAAAAATGTGGACTTCTATCAACTATCAATATGGTTGATAGTTGTTACAGTTGATTAATTATTACAGTCTATTGTTCTTCTTCTAATAAAATAATAGTTTGAAAGGAAAAATTGTTGTATAAAGGAGTATGGGTGGTTGTTGATTATTTATATTATAATAAATATAATTCTTTATTTATCATGCGAGTTTCTAATATAAAAAATTACCATGCACTAAAATTATTTTATAGCTTGCAGATTTAAGTTGATGTGATCCCCGCAACATGAAAATGTCAAGTTGAAAGTGGTGGCGTGTGTGTGTATATTGCTTTTGTGAGGAAATCTACCATGTCATTTGTTAAATTTACAAGTACTAATTTTTCAGACTTATTTTAATTAAAGAAGAAAAAGTTTTACAATTTATGGGAAAAAAGTCATTCTAATGATAAGATTGTACAATTGAATTCACGCTACATAAAATAAAATTAAAAAGAATTAAAACAATTTTAAGCAACACATTACCAT
>NW_026025196.1:0-326 GCF_019186545.1 Solanum stenotomum
CCGGAGAAAGGCGAATCGATTGTGAGGATCTTTTCGACTTTGAAAACGAATAAACAATTTATCTATGAAATGATCCCAACCCGCAAGTTGTTTGTTTCGGAAAAGCCAACGATACCATTCCAAAGCCTCGCCATCCAAATAGAATGAAGCCCAAGACAGTTTATGCTCCGATAATATGTCGTAGAAGATGAAATACTTCTCTGTCTGAATCACCCACTCTAGAGGATTGTCACCACTGAAGCGACCCATGACATGGGCTTGAGATAGGTCCACCATGGTAGATGGAATCAATGAAAGCACCAATGTAACAACTCAAGTTACCACAC
>NW_026025197.1:0-208 GCF_019186545.1 Solanum stenotomum
CCACTGACAGGACAACTTTACAGTTGTAGACCATTATAAATCTGGACGAGAGAACTCGGCTAGGGACCGGGTCCCTGCATTTATGAGCTACTGAAACAAAAAATCTCGTCCGCTCTTCCTATTGGTGAAGTACACTGCACTTTTCACCAACCAACCTGATAAGACAGCTTTATAGCTGTACCTCATTTTGAATCAGGACGAGAGCACT
>NW_026025198.1:0-274 GCF_019186545.1 Solanum stenotomum
CCTCTAGTCCCTTTACTTAGGATCATGGGAATTCGACTCTAGTCCAACATCATGTGACATGGGTACTTTCCTTTTGTCTTTTACATTATAAGAACGTGGGTAATTGCCTCTCGTTCAATACTAAGGAATGTGGTTAATCACCTCTTATTCAACTCTAACGAATACGGGTAATCGCCTCATATCCTTCACATTTGGAGGTCTTGGGTAATCGCCTCTAGCCTTATCAATTTCTTAGTCTTTAGCTTGGATTCATTTTAGGTGAGCAATCCTTTCA
>NW_026025199.1:0-792 GCF_019186545.1 Solanum stenotomum
CGGGATACTGCTTGATTGAAAATTTTTACTAAATACAAAATCAGAAAATTGGTTCAATGTAATAGAGTGGCACTACTTATCACAAATAGGGGCATAGTTCAAGTGGTTCGACGCTTGTTAGACTTTGCGAGTTTGAATTCCAGCAACTACACTTTGTATATTTTTAAGTAAATTATTTAGTTCAATATATTTATATATATTATTATTTATTTATTTTAAAACGTGGCACTCCTTACAAAAAATTTTGCGTACGCCACTGGCCTCTAGATGTATGTTTACTTGACATATTAATTGCATAGCTCCCCAACACGACAATCCACCGCTGTAAATATGCTATTTTCGAACCTTCTTGGTTCATCTGCAACATAGAATTCAAGTAAAAGAATGAAAATTTATTGCTATTTTTGATGAGTTGTGGAAGAGTTGGCCATAGGTAATAAAAAAAAATTAATTGTCTTATTTGTTCCATTTTTGACAGAAAGTCGCCGGAAAATTAATTAGTTGCAATGGACATTGTCAGAAAAAATTGAGTTATGTCGGATTTCGTTTTGAGTTCTACAGTTGATCATCTTTTTTTTTTATTGAAGAACACCCTTACATTCACACAAATATATATCAATTTAAAGCAAAAAATAAATAGGAAAATTTGTTAACAAAATTCACACAAATCTACATCAATATAACACCAACCCACTATATTAACAACAAAGAAAAAATTCCAAACTTCAAGCCTCTTCAAATTCAATGACGATAATGGTGGTGGTTGTCATGGCGGCAATGAAGGTATGTACC
>NW_026025200.1:0-2331 GCF_019186545.1 Solanum stenotomum
GTGAGAGAGGCGAGCGAGATCTGGGAGATGGGAGAGAACGGAATGAAATTATATACATATACAATTTTCTCTCGCTTTATACAAACACAAACACATTTTATACATTTGTGTTCGTATAAAAGTGAGAGAGGCAAATTATTCGGACACAGACACAATCTTTAAGGAGGTCAAATCCGACTGATTATTAACATCGTTACTTGGCCCTTGTCATACAGAGAAGCCTATTATTAAAATTTCAAGTTCTCTTATCCGTCCCGGCCACAAGTAAACCAACTTTCAAGAGAAAGTATATATAGTTTCTTCTCCTAATTTACCTTTTTTCCAATATAAAGGTACAAGACTTCAACCATATTTAGCTCCTCTAAGTGATACTTCAAAGCTTTTAGAGATCAGCTATAATATTGTATTGGTTCCTAAAATTCACGAGATCATGAATAGGGCTTGGTTCCTCACATTGAGTAGTCACCTTGAGAATTTTAGCAACCACAATACAACATTGGAGTTGCGCATTCGCGAAGAGGTACATTATTAACACCCCTTTAATTAATCAACTATGTTAATTATACTCTTCAATTTTCATATATTATACATATCGATGAATCATCTTCGTGTACTATGAATAAAGACAATTACATATGGATATCTTGGGATCAAGGGGCAAAGCTACGACCAAGTAAGGGGGTGGTCAGCCGCACACCATTCGTTAGAAAATTATATTGTGTATATAGGTAAAATATTGTCTAATATCTAAATATATAATAAATTGACACCCTTACACATAACAAAGATTGGTAGTCTTGCGGTAAGCACGTGCTTTAATAACTTTGAGGTCTAAGGTTTGATCTGAGTTGCTACATTTTTAAACACAATATTTTTTCAAACAACAAAACAGAAATAGTCGCCCCCATATCTTCTTTATGTTTTAACCTTAAATTTTGAATAACCTATTAATTACGATTGTATCTTTATATTTTTTATCAATATTAAGTGAATCGTTAGGTATAACACACACTCAAGAAGTTATTTTTAAAAATAAAATTAAACATTTATTATTCACTATTATACTTTTGATTATTTCTAAACTGTTCTTTTAGAAAATGTAAAATTGTTAAGAATTTTATTCAAAGAAAAGGTAAATATGGACAAAAAGTTTCAATAATTCTCTTGAACTTTGAAACAGTCATTTATTTTGAATCATGAAAAAAGTTTCAACAATTCAATTAATATGAACTAGAGATGAAAAAAGTTTCAACAATTCACTTAATATGAACCAGAGGAAGTATACTTAACTAGTAGCTAAAATTGTTTTTGTTGATTTTTCTCCATTACTTTTGATTTATACCATTGATAGTTTTATAATTTTAAGTTTCCGTATGATTTAATTATTAAGTGATATGTAATCTAATTCTGAAATTTTGTGATTCCCACTTCGCTAATAATAATTTTATTGATTGTTCTAAAGTTTGAACACCCTTGACGAAATTTCTAGGTCCGACACTGTTGGGATCATGTCAAGTGGACGAGCTCCAACACAGCCGCTATATCATATCAAACACTTAATGGTAGACATGCATGCACAAACTCAACTATGAACATGAGTATTTGATGAGATATATTATTGATGACCTACTTTGGATGTCTCGTCCAAACACATTGACTCTATATATCAATACCGACTAGTTTTTCTCCAAGGTAGTTGTAAGCTTTCTCTTCTTCCGGTTCAGTTTCTTATTTATCTTTTCGTAAAAGAATGATACGTATTCTTATTTGAAAATAATTTAATTTTGAACAGGAAGCTAGCAAGCAGTCGTTGTTGGCGCCATTACTTAAAACATTTTGAGGTTAAAGAAGAAGAAATAAAAATAGAGCAACTATTTTGAGCTTTTGCATTCCATGGAAGGTTAAAGAAGAAGTTACTGATGTAAAGAAGTACTATAAGTCGAGGAAGCTCATTTTCGTCTTTACTTGGCAATTCAATATATAGTTAGGCCACACCCTCAGCTTCTTTTGCCTTTACGGGATGAATTGTAATAATTATTCATATTGTTTTTTATCCAACTCTTATTAGAATCTAAATAATTCATTCATCTCATCATCTCATGTGTTGTTTACACACAAAAACTTAGGTCTACATGGTTGTGCTTTGTTTAGTATCTAACTGTATGTTACTAAAGCCTTTACATTAGACAACATGCATGGCTTAGACTGGTGGCCTAATTGCATAGTTTTTGCTTCTCTGTTGGACTTTGTCACTGAATGTGTCATATTCCAACAATTATGTTAGTTGTAATTAATTACTGTGATGATCTTTTCAATTACAGATAAACAAAA
>NW_026025201.1:0-1208 GCF_019186545.1 Solanum stenotomum
ACTCTATTTTGAGACCCGAGGTGCCTTTTATGGCCAGAATTGTATAAGTTAAGTTGTTTTGAAATATTGCATCATTTGAGTTATTCTGTTGAGTTAGGTTTCCGCTGAGTTAAGAAAGCCAGGCCAAGGGTTCGCTTGGGGCCAGAAATGGTCTCCGGGTGCCGGTCCCGCCCAGGGTGTAGGCTCGAGGCGTGACAAACTTGGTATCAGAGCAAAGAGTTCAAGAGTCCTAGGGAGTCTATGAAGCCGTGTCTGTAGAGTCCTAGTTATCGCTGTGAAGCGCGCCACATCTATAATTGGGAGGCTGCAACATTTAGGAAGATTTCTCATTTCTTCTCACTCATTTCATGCGTTAGAGTTGATCTCTAAAAAGTTTCTCTCTAATCCGTGCTTGCGCGTGTTTCAGATAGTCATGCCTCCGCGAAGAGTTGGCAGAGGGCGTCTTCCTAGACGCTATGTTGATGAGCAAGAGTTACCTGATGCACCTGGGGTGCAAGGTCAAGGGGAAGTTTCTAATGCCGAGTTTAGAGAGGCAATTAGAATGTTGAGTCAAGCTGTAGCTAATCAAATTGGTCAGCAAAAGGGAGCTCGACAGGGAGGAGCTGACACTTCTAGGATTCGTGAGTTCTTGGGAATGAATCCTCCGAGTTTCATGGGTTCGAGCACTACTGAGGATCCAGAGGATTTCATTGAGGAGTTGAAGAAGATTTTTGATGTGATGCATGTGGTAGATACTGAGCGGGTTGAACTAGCTGCGTATCAGCTGAAGGACGTTGCTAGAACATGGTTTGACCAGTGGAAAGGGGGCAGAGCTGAGAATGCACCACTTGTGAGTTGGGCCGGTTTTGAGGAAGCTTTCTTGGGGCATTTCTTTCCTCGAGAATTGAGAGAGGCCAAGGTACATGAGTTCCTCACACTTAAGCAGGAGTCCTTGAGTGTTCATGAGTACAGTTTGAAGTTCACACAATTATCCTGCTATGCTCCGGAGATGGTTGCGGACATGAGGAATAGAATGAGCTTGTTTGTAGCTGGGCTGTCTCGGTTGTCGAGCAAGGAAGGTAGGGCGGCAATGCTTAGCGGGGACATGGACATATCAAGGTTGATGGTTTATGTGCAGCAGGTTGAGGAAGAGAAGCTGAGGGACAGAGAAGAGTTCAGAAATAAGAGAGCTAAGATCGAGAACGAGTCCGGGCAGCAGAAAGGTATTT
>NW_026025202.1:0-8652 GCF_019186545.1 Solanum stenotomum
TTTTCGAGAGTCTTTCCTAATGACTTGCCCGGCATCCCTCCCAAACGGGAAATAGATTTTGGCATTGATCTTTTGCCGAATACGCAACCTATCTCTATTTTTCCTTATAGAATGGCTCCGGCCGAGTTGAAAGAGTTAAAAGAGAAAGTCAAGGATTTGCTAAACAAGAGTTTTATTTAACCGAGTATATCTCCATAAGGTGTTCCGGTATTGTTTGTTAGAAAGAAGGATGGGTGCCTTAGAATGTGTATTGACTACCACCAATTGAACAAGGTGACCATAAAGAATAAGTATCCCCTTCCTAGAATTGATGACTTGTTTGACCAACTTCAAGGGGCAAGTTACTTTTCCAAGATTGATTTACGTTCGGGCTATCACCAACTAAGGGTGAGAGAGGTTGACATACCTAAGACGGCCTTCCGAACAAGATATGGTCACTATGAGTTCCTAGTAATGTTCTTTGGTCTAACTAATGCCCCGGTGGCATTCATGAATCTAATGAATAGGGTGTTTAAACACTACCTTGATATGTTTGTGATTGTATTCATCGATGATATTTTGATCTATTCAAGGAGTGAAAATGAACACATCGACCATTTGAGGATTGTATTGCAAGTCCTTAAGGACCACCAATTGTAAGCAAATTTTAGTAAATGTGAGTTTTGTCTAAGTTCTGTAGCCTTCCTTTGTCATATTATGTCAAGCAAGGGTATTGAGGTAGATCCGAAGAAGACGGATGCGGTCAAGAGTTGACCTAGACCTATAACTCCTACCAATATTAGAAGTTTTTTGGGTTTGGCCGGTTGCTATAAGAGGTTTGTTGAGGGTTTTCCCTCCATTGCTTCCCCATTGACGGTATTGACTTAAAAGAAAGCTAAGTTTAAGTGGTCGGAGGCTTGTGAGAAAAGCTTTCAAGAGTTAAAAGATAGACTTACTTCCGCTCCGGTGTTGACTTTACCGGAGGGTACCAATGGTTTTGTTGGGTATTGTGACGCCTCTAGAGTGGGGTTGGGATGTGTGCTTATGCAACATGGTAAAGTGATTACCTATATGCTTCAAGGCAACTCAAGTTCCATGAAAAGAATTATCCGACCCATGATCTCGAGCAAGCGGCGGTAGTATTTTCTTTGAAAATATGGAGGCATTATCGATATGGGGTGCATGTTGATGTGTTCACCGATCATAAGAGTCTCCAATATGTGTTTAGTCAAAAGGACTTGAACCTCTGACAAAAAAAGTGATTACAACTCTTGAAGGATTATGACATGAGTGTCCTATACCACCCCGGCAAAGATAATGTTGTAGTGGATGCCCTTAGTCGATTGTCAATGGGTAGTGTGGCTCATGTAGAGGATGAGAAGAAGAATTAGTACGTGATGTTCATAGGTTGGCCTGGCTAGGTGTTCAACTAGTGGATTCCACCAAGGGTGGTGTCATGGTCCATAATGGTTCCGAATCATCCTATGTCATGGACGTGAAGTCTAAGCAAGACCTTGATCCTATATTAGTTGAGTTGAAAGAGACAGTACTCAACAAGTCCGTTGAGGTTTTCTCCTAAGGGGGAGATGGGGTGCTTAGGTACCAAGGTCTGTGTTCCGAATGTTGATGGCTTGGGAGAGAAAATTCTAGAAGAAGCTCATGGTTCGCGACATTCTATTCATCCGGGGGCCACCAAGATGTACCGTGATCTACGGGAAGTCTATTGGTTGAATGGTATGAAGAAGGATATAGTGGGTTTTGTAGCCAAGTTTCCAAATTTTCAACAAGTGAAGTCTGAGCACCAAAGGCAGGAAGGCTTGTCCCAATATATAGATATTCCCACTTGGAAGTGGGAGGATGTTAATATGGATTTTATTGTGGGTTTGCCTCGTACTCGAAGGCAACATGATTCTATTTGGATCATTGTGGATAGAATGACAAAATCAGCCCATTTTATTCCCATCAAGGTTTCTTTTTCGGCGGAAGACTATGCAAAATTGTACATCAAGGAGATAGTGAAGTTGCATGGGGTTTCTTTATCCATTATTTCGGATTGGGGTACTCAATTTACTTCACACTTTTTGAAGGAATTACAAAAAGGGCTTGGTAGTAAGGTGAAGATGCCTTAGGCAACTGAGCTTAAGGCCCCAAGTAACATAGCTACTGCCTCAAGGGCCATGAAAGGGACCCCGGCCAGTGATTTTGACCATGGATTGTGTAGCCCCTCGTGGGAATGCCTTGGGCTTGTGAGCTTACGGAACCAACTTCCTAGCTACTGCCCCAATTTCACGAGTGGGACCATGGCTCGTGGTCATGACCACGACTCATGGGGACCCTCGTGGCACCTGGGCAGGGTCACTTAAGTGAGGGCTAATTAAGTCTTTTCCTTTTTAAGTCAAATAAAAGTGAAGTCATTTTGTGTAAGTTTGGGGTCACTATATAAGTTGTTTTTATGTGAAAATTTCCTAAACTAAGTCATTATTCATAAACACCCAAATCAAACCAAAAGTTCATCTTCCTCACAATATTTCTCTCACTAAAACTCAAGGAAGAAGAGAGTAGAATTGGAGCTAAGGTTGGAGGAAATCAAGGCTTTTCCTCAAATTTCTTGAAGAATCATCTTAAGGTATGGTGGCTTTACATATATGGGTAGCCTCTACCCATAGAGTCCCTTCAAAACTAGATTTTAAAGCTTCAATTTCCCCAAAGTGCTAGGGTTTAACTCTATGTCATAGGTGCTTTCTAAAACATTTTCAATGGATGGATTATGATTGGATTGATGATTTATTGTTAATTTATGATGAAATCCCCCCCCCCCAAGAACCCATGAATCCCCTATATTGCTAAATTGTGATTTCATGTTGTGGGTTGATTGATTATAGAAGCATGTGAATAAATTATATCTATATTGATTGAGTTTATTGAATCGTGATATTCTCCATATCCAATGCAGAAATTCTATATGTTTGGGTTGAATTTGATTCATGGTCCTTGAAGGGCAAATTATGAGGGTTTGTACATGTTTATGAGAATTGTGTATAAGTTTATGATTCAGTTAGAGAGTGAAGATCTTATGACTATGGTGTAATTGTGGTATTGTTGAAAGATTATTCTCCCCATACCCTTACACATGACTATGCATGAAATGTCTATGACTTTGATAATCTTGTTGTGTTGATTAAAAGGCTCTTCTGATGAACATATTATGAATACAATGTGAAAGGTTTACTCACATAATAACGATTATAAGTTTCAAAGTTCATTCTCACCTATTTGAATCTATGAGCCATTTTATGAGTTGTGTTGGATGGAGGGTAAGACACTTCTTCATGCATGTAAATTTAATTCAAGACTAAACATGTAAATTTTGGGGAAGTAATGCTTAGCACCGAGTGGATATGGAATGTGAGGTAGAGACCCTCCCGTCAATTCAAAAGGTCGGTTCATCTAAAGTAATCTCATGAGATGGAAGCTCACCCGTCAATTCAATAGGTTTGGGGTTTCTAGAAGCAATCTCCTTATCCCGTAACTATGTGCCCACATAGGTCTTTAGTTAGTGGATCCACCTAAAAGCTAATACATTTAGTTCTACCTTAGGCAAGTAAGACATCTCTTTTCGGTGTGGGACATGACACCAGATTCCATGTAGCTCACATGGTCTATGTCGGTTAAGGTTGTTTCCCTACATGACAAGAATATGAACTATGTCATGAACATGAACTATACTTATGACTTCTCAATAAGCTCTACTTAGTGTGAGCAGGGGTATTTGATTTCATTCATGCATTGCACAAGTAGACTTTGAAATGGGTTATGGTGTAGTTTTCTTATGCTATGAAGGTGTGTGAATTTATGCATTTATGATATGGATTGTTGCTAAGAGTGGCTTTCCTTGCTACAAGTTAATGAACATAAATATTTCCTTGTCTATGAGTGTTGGCTATGGATGAGGTTGATGCGTTCAAAAATTGGACTCATTTAGGGCCATATTTTAATAGAATTAGTGTCCTCAAATGCATCTTTTATCTCAATATCTCATGAAAACTCTTGAGTTTCAGATATTTGAAGATTTAAGGAGAGCTTGGACACTATGTCACAAAAGGAACAAAAAGGCTAAAAAGAATGAAGAAATGAAGGGCTGAGCATCGTCGAATCCACTTGGCGAGTCACCGAAAGGTCTTACCTCGCCTTTTGTTCCAATGTGTTGAGCCCTGAAGAAAAGGATCAAATCGGCGGTGAAGAGTAGCAGTCGGCGTGTCACCGAACAATTCCACGAAGCAGTACTATATCGCCCAATGGTCCAGGACGCGAAGATGTTGTAGGCAAGAACGGAAGGCTATGAACTGCACCAAAGGGTAAATCGCCGACTTGATCGGTGATTCCAACTAACTTCACCAAGTGATCCGCCATAACACTATTTTCTAAAAACTATAAATACTAGTTGTATCTTTTATTTTAGATATAAAAAAAAATACTATCATCGAATATCAATTATTACTATCAGATACAATATTTTACTATCAAGTTTGAGAGGCTTTTGAAAAGAAGAAGAAGAAAAGGGTTTTATCTTTTTGAATTTGGGAGTGGGTCTCTTGGATTCTTCATTCTTGGCCTAAACTGAGACTTAAATATTCATACCCATTGGAATGCAACATCATTTAGGTATAAATTTCTATCTCTTGATGTGTCGTTAAAAACCCCAATTCTTGTGGTGTGATTTTGTGAATATGGATTAGATTAGTTGTTGGGTCTTGCTTGCTGATAGTTTAAATGTAGTTTAATTTTGATTTTCTTTAGTAGTTATGGATGAATCTAATGGATTTGTAGTTGCAAATACAAGTTCACTCATGTGTTTTCGACTTGCTTAAGAGAGAAGTCGTGAAACCAAGACTACTAAATTGATGGCCTAAGGAGTGGATCGACATGAGGTTCACCTCCAGAGAGTGAACCCTAGTCCCATATCCTAACACTCAGCTCGAGAGAGTGAGTGGGGTAAGACGTAGGTTGGTCTTCATGCGGCAAGTGGGTGTCCGAGAGGAACCTATTTGAAACGGGGTAAGTTGCTCGAGAGAGAGCTTATTTCCATTTAAAGCTTAGCCTAGTCAAAATTACTATATCAGTATTCTATCAAAAATATGTACCCAACAATCTTGTTTATCCCATGTTCTGATCACATCCCAAGCAATCACCTCTCATTCATAGATTTCTTTGTTATTTTTTACTATCTTTGCTATACTTGTTACAAAACCCCCAAATCAATATTTGACACTTTTGTGTCACCCCCTTTAATTTATTATGTTTTTAATTGTTAATGTTTTTAGCTGACTAGTTAGAACTAAATTCTAGTTTGCTACTAATTCTCAAAACCGCTCCCTTGGGATACGAACCCAACCCTCGATTGGGTTACTATATTATCATTGATCGTAGACACTTGCATCAGAAGTTGAGTCATTGATCACTATAAGCATCAAAATGGCACCGCTGCCGGGGAGTGGTGTTATTTGGGAATTCTTAGTTAAGTAGAATTAATTTTTTTTTAATAGTTGTAGTTTTACTAACTTAATTTTTAGTTTTGTTTTGCTTGTTTGTGTGTTGAAACAGGAAGAATGAGTGTGAATGACGACAAAGGTCCCAAATGGACCAAGTACTATCTTCTCTCTACCCAGAGCCAAAAGAGGGGTGGCCTCATGAAAATGAGGCAAACCTCACTAATGGAACTTGAGTGAGGAGTTGCGTCGTGCCACAACATTAAATAAGGTGCTTCTTGGGAGGCAACCCAAGGTTTTACCGCTTTATTTTTGCTTTAAGAAATAATGGTGTGTTGTTTGTGTAGGTCGAAGTATGGAAAGTGAGTGAAAAATACAAATTGGTGAGCCAAAGGTCCAGTCAGCGCATAACCGAAGAAGTCAGCGACCCCGACTTAGACTGTCATTGGACTAAAGACAACTTCAAAGTGGAGTCTGTAAAACTTGGCGTGCCCAGGAAATTATTGGCAAGTCGCTGACCTGGTCAGCGATTGCGATCTAGTTAGCTATTTGGACCCCTAGTTTAACTGGGGGTCCAGTAAAACTCGATGAGGTAAGTATCCACTCGGTGAGTCACCGAATGAATTGGCGACCACGACTAATGTTGTCGAATGGACGAGAATTGGACTGTTTCTTAAAAGGCCAAAGGTTTAAACTTTCAAACTCTACACTTTCCCTCACTTTAGACCTTCACAAACTCGCACCCATTTAGTATTTTCAATATTTTCTTGCGTTTTTACTGTATTTGAGTTGTTGATTAGTGCTTAGAGTTGGATTGTGTTGCCGCCTAGCATCTTAGTAGCATCTTAGGTTGGTTTCCGAGTTCTTAGCCCTTTTATCAATAGTTGTACTCAAATGCAATGATAATACTCTGATGATGTGTGCTAGTCATTGCTAGTAGATTTAAGAGTTTTTGTCTGTCTGCAGTGATCCGATAACATTAACTTTAACGAGTTGAATAATTGATCCCTGAAATTCTTGCACTATAGTGGATAAAAATTATGGGTTAAGCATAAGTATCACTGGGTCTGAGCCTAACTTAGCTATTGTAGTTTTGATTTTGTTTGCGGGGGTTGCAGGGTTGAACTAAGAAGACAGGTTGAAAATAGGCACGTTGAGCCATTTGGCGAGCTGGGTCAAGCTCGCCAAACCACTTTGCGGTTCACCTAACGTCCCCATCTCGCCTTTAATTTAATGTTGAAAGTGTTTTTGATTCTGAAACATTCGGCGAAAAGCCTGATTTTACCAAATGCATTCGGCGACTCACCGAAAGACTTCTTATTCGCCCTTTGTTTGCACCCTTGTACCCCCTGTGCACTATTTTCGGTGAATCACCTAAGTGGATGAGCACTTCGCCAACTAGTTTGGCGTTTGACGAAGTGATTCTACACTCAAAATTCCCCTGCTCCTATTTAAATACTTTCTAACTTTTTCTAGAAGTCTTTGCAGAAATGGGTAGACCAAAAGTCGTAGGGAGAAACATACCACCCCGACATATAAGATCAATTTTTTTTAAAGAGATGCAAAGAAAGCAGAAATAACCCAACAAAGGAGAGAAAACAAGAAAGTCGGTCCCAGTAGGAGGATTCCCCTTGACCCCACTATTCCCTCGTGGAAATGTGGATTCTTCCACAACCATACACTCTTTCTTGGTGGCCCATGACTTGGACAATTATAGAAAGTCAGTTACCGGTGAATCTTCTAGAGAAACCTCGGGGACCATTGTCAACTTTCAGGCCGATGCATCAGGGACCAATGCCCAAACAGATGGACCGAGGCTTAGACATGATTTTCCTTTATCTCATCTTTTATCTTACATTAATCACATCTTTGGATATTTTTGTTATTTGCATTTGAGGACAAATGTTTTTATTTTTGGTGGGGTGAGGCTCAACTTTGTGTGTTGTTTCGAATGTTGTCTTGTGTACATATTTGGGGTGTTTTGCTTGAAATTGTTTTATATTGCTTGTGCGAATGTTTGAGCTTGTGGATCCTTTTTGTTTTAAATTGCAAAGCGATTTTGACCCTTCCGAAAATTTTTTATTTTTCAAAAATTTTCACCACCTCTTATGATTTAAAGTGGCCGTTCTCTTGCAAATTTGAGTCTCGGTTTCAATCAATAATGATGACTTGAATAGTGCTCTTAATCGAACAAACATGAATGTACGACTATAACGAGACCAGATGAAGTTGCATAGATAATATGTGAACTCTTTGCATCACATTGTGATTAGCCATTTATCAAATTGATTCTCTTGTGATGACCGTTGCACACTAGCTAAAGTGTGGAGTCTTATTTGACTTTAGTGTCAATGCCTTGTGTGATGAGCTTACTTTGAACCATGCATGAATACACCTAGAATTTTCCCTGTTAGTCTTGTTGATTAAGTAAGGCTTGTTCTTGAGATGATCTTAGGCAACTTTAAAGAGTGTGAGCCAATTTGACATGTACCCCTTTTGTGGCCTACCCATGAGTGTGTGAACACCCCTTGAACCTTACCTTTCTTTGGAAGAAACCTGATGAAACCTAGACCTTTCTTAATCCACTACCTATAATCCTCTTGATTTGTGGTTTAGTGAATAGCCAACTTAGGCCAAAAGCCTAAGTTGGGGATGTAGTGAAAAGGGAAAGAAAAAATTAGGAAGTGCAAGAAAAGTCTTCCTTAACCCATGGTGTTGCGAAAAATGGAAATCCCCCATATAAAAAAAAGAAGAAAAAGAAAGAGAAAAGAAAAGAAATGAAAAAGAAAGTAGTGGAAGAAAGTACAAAAGAAATTGTGTTTCCAAGCAATCCATGGAGAGTGAATAATAGGATGACTTATGAGCACTACAAGAAAAATTGATGAAGGAAGAGAAAAGGATGTGTTGAGAGCATCACATTTCATGAGGATGAAAAGTCATTGAGCCTAAATGATCATACCTTTACACTCAGGCCCATTACAAGCCTTGAAAAGACCTTTGTGATCTTGAGTGAGCTGAACCAAATGTTAACTGGAAAATATGGGCAAACCTATAGGTGAAAGCATGCATTGTGTTCTTCTTTTTGAGCGTGAGCATTGCACCTGATTCCTGATCTTCAAATGATTAAACCTTTGTGTGTGAAAATGGAATCGTTCTTTAGGTGAGGGCATTTAGATACTTTTGTTGA
>NW_026025203.1:0-284 GCF_019186545.1 Solanum stenotomum
GCGGGTTCGAATCCCATTTGTACCTATTCTTTTGAGAAATTTGCTGCCTTTTTTTTTTAAAAGAAAAAAAAGGTTCCAAGAACACTTTTTTAAGGAAAAACAGCTGGCACATTATTATTATTTTTTTATAATTGTTAATCGATAAGTCTATTTGGCACCCACGGACTCTAAATCCTAGATCCGCCACTGGGGGTACTTATGCATTTTCCCATTTTATATATGTACAAAATAAAAAATTTAATGACTAATAAATATGTTAGCAGCTCTTATTATTATCGCAAAAG
>NW_026025204.1:0-546 GCF_019186545.1 Solanum stenotomum
CGAGGATCGGAAGGAAAAAATAAAAAATTGAACTTGAAAATATTTTAAAAAAACAAACTTAATTTTTTTTTCTTTTTGAAGGGGGTTGGGGGGCTGATAGGGGGATTGATAGGGGGGCTGATGGGTGGCGAGGGTAGTGGGTGGGGGTAAAAAAATAAAAAATTGAAATTAGAAATATATTTTAAAAATAATTTTTAATATTTTTTTGGGAGGGGGTGGGGGTAGGGGGGAGAGTAGGGTAAAAAAATTAAATTTAAAAACAAGCTTTAAAATTATTATATTTTTGGTTGGGGGGCTGGTTTGAGGGTAGGGACAAAATAAATTGATTTTTTCAACAAAAAAATAATTGTAATTTGAAGTTGGAAGAGAGTTTTAGAAAATATTTTCCTTAAGTTTTGAAGAGAAGTCATTTTCCTTAAATTTGAGGAAAATGAGTTGATTTGAAAAATATTTAACCCAAATAAACATGAGAAAATTTGAAAACATTTTTCGGAAAATGTTTTCCTTCATACCAAACATGTTAGAAAATGAGATATTTCTAGATGT
>NW_026025205.1:0-640 GCF_019186545.1 Solanum stenotomum
GGTGAAATCTGTCGAGAGTGCTCCTGTATGCTTAACACTCCACCCATACGGGCTACAGATATTCATTAAGAGTTTTGTCAACTCAACCTTCACATAACTACAGGAAACAATGCACTCACATCATAGGGAGGGAATAAAAATATAGTGCATTTTCCACAACAAGTCATCATATGATTAGTTTTTCCCTTTGAACCTGGTTATAGGATCTCTAGTCCCCAGGTTGGGTTTCCTCATATATGACTCAATGATTTATAGGCTTCAATCCCATCCCCCTCGATGTGCTCCAGACCTTTTCTCTCGTTAAGGCCTTAGTAAGAGGATCTGCAAGATTATCACAAGATTTGACATAATCAACATTAATGGTACCATTTGTCAAATATGATCTTACATTATTGTGTTTCCTCCTTATAGGTCTGGATTTACCGTTGTAATAACGATTTTGAACTCTATCAATTGCAGCGGTGCTATCACAATGAATTAAAATAGGAGGAATTGGTTTTTTCAAAATAAGGTATTTGAAATAATAAATCTCTTAACCAATTCGCTTCCTCACTAGCTGAAGCTAAAGCAATTAGTTCAGCCTCCATGGTAGAGTTAGCAATAATCGTTTGTTTTTTTGATTTCCAACAAACAGCACCAC
>NW_026025206.1:0-337 GCF_019186545.1 Solanum stenotomum
CAGACAATACAGACAATACATTTATTATTCTTGGGGAGTTACATAATCCTTTAAGTTACCCATAAAGCATTTCATTAGTTTATGAGTAAAGATTTTGAACAATTATTTTACTCAAAAAAATGGATAGAAATAAACTTGAAGTTTCAACTAATACTCCTATCAAAGTAGAAGGCTCAGTTATATTGATTGAAGATCCAAAAATTATTGAAGTCAAAAATTTAAAAAGGAAAGATGAAGATCGAATAGAAGCATTAGAAGCATAGTGAAGATATAGAAAATTGTAGAAGTGTATGTTGTTTCCCTCCAATATATTTCACTTGAATTCAAAGAAGTGACT
>NW_026025207.1:0-510 GCF_019186545.1 Solanum stenotomum
AATCTTGTGTAGCACTGTTTGAGTCATCCTATTTGAACTGTTGAACTTGAGTTTTATTTGAGGACAAGCAAAAGTTTAAGTTGGGGGTGTTGATGAGTCCACAAATTGGACTCATTTAGGGCCATATTTTAATAGAATTAGTGTCCTCAAATGCTAAGTTTCAGGTATTTGAAGATTTAAGGAGGGCTTGGGCACTATGTCACAAAAAGGAACAAAAAGGCAAAAAAGAATGAAGAAATGAAGGGCTGAGCATCACAGAGACCACTTGGCGAGTCGCCGAAGGGTCTTACCTCGCCTTTTGTTCAAGTGTGTTTAGCCCTAAAGAAAAGGATCAAATCGGTGGTGAAGAGGAGCAGTCGGCGTGTCGCCAAATAGTTCCTCAAAGTAGTACTATATTTCCCAATGGTCCAGGACGCGAAGATGTTGTAGGCAAGAATGGAAGGTGATGAATTGCACCAAAGGGTGAATCGCCGACTTGATCTGCGATTCCGACAAACTTTGTCTAGTGAT
>NW_026025208.1:0-780 GCF_019186545.1 Solanum stenotomum
CTTATGCAAATTGTGAAAGAAGTTGTCTATTACTCTCATCTTTTATCTTCTTCTGTATCTCATCTCTATCTTCTTCTTCTTAATTGTTCTTCCTTACCAGTTGTTATTTTCTTGTAATTCCAGTCAGTGATTGCAATACTACAAAAGTTCCCTTGGTTATCATTGAGTTTGCTACATTGGTGCTTTCATCGACATACTCTAATGGAAGTTGTCGTTTTAGATAAATTTAATGGCAACGCTGATCCAGAGGACTGGATTTCTAGGGCAGAACGATATTTCACTTTTCTGGGCTTCTCTGAGGAATATTGGCTACCTCTTCCTTCCTTATATCTCGATGGTGAGGCCCTCGAGTGGTTCCGTTGGTTGTTTCGCAACGAACAGTTTTTTGATGGGAATCATTTCAAGGAAAAATTAGCATTACGTTTTCAAAAAGAAACCTATACAGAGTCTTCTGGGGTGGATGCTCAAATTACCAGTATTCTCGCTTTGCTTCAGAAGATCGAGGACAAATATGCATTTACATCTCAACAGGTTGTAGTAGAAGATACTGGGATTTGTACTCCTACAGTCTTTAGCGGAGAGACGACGTCTCCTTCAACCGAAGAAAACTCAACCCCTGTGGATTATATTGAGGGTCATCCAGAACTGTTAGACACATCTATCCCTGACCATTCAGGTCATGTGGACTATGTGTTCGATGAAATGTCTAATGGAGTTTTCACCAAAGAAGTGGCAGAAACTTCTCCCGCCTCTATCGTTGTAGCTGTTTTGAACCATATT
>NW_026025209.1:0-750 GCF_019186545.1 Solanum stenotomum
AGTGTCCAAGATTTCAATCCATTTATATGCCAAATTATTGTGTACTCACACTCCCTTTAACAGCATCTATTCAACTTACAGTACGCATAATTAAGACATAATATTTCATCTACTATGTACTCACACTCCCTTTAAAAGCATCTATTCAACTGGAAATGGCTAAGAATAAAAAATACGATACTCTAAGACCACTCAATTCTTTGTTTATAAGCCAACATAAACAATATGACACATATATTCTGTTTTGGAATGTCAACTGCAACAAGTCTTAGGGTGTGTTTGGTATGAAGGAAAACATTTCCAATTTTCTCATGTTTGGTTGGCTAAATGTTTTGGAAAATGTTTTCCAAATCAATTCATTTTCCTCAAATTTAAGGAAAATGACTTCCCTTCTAAACTTAAGGAAAACATTTTTCAAAACTCTCTTCCAACTTCAAATTACAATTATTTTTTTGTTGAAAAAATCAATTTATTTTGTCCCTACCCTCAAACCACCCCCCAACCAACCCCCCCGCCTCCAAAAATAAATAAATTTAAAGCTTGTTTTTAAATTCAATTTTTTTACCCCACCCTCATCCCTACCCCCACCCCCTCCCAAAAAAATATTAAAAATTGTTTTTAAAAGATATTTCTAATTTCAATTTCTTATTTTTTTACCCCCCACCCACTACCCTCGCCCCCTCCCCCCATCAAACCCCCTATCAGCCCCCAACCCCCTTCAAAAAGAAAAAAATCTAAGTTTGTTTTTAA
>NW_026025209.1:1621-2100 GCF_019186545.1 Solanum stenotomum
CTACCACCCCCCACCCCCAAAAAAAATTTAAGTTTGTTTTTAAAAACTATTTTCAATTTCAAAAATTATTTTCTACTCTAGTAAAAATAAAAGATATTTTTCATTCATAAATCAAACACTAAAAATCTTTTCCGGAAAATATTTTCTACTCACCAACCAAACATGAGAAAATAAGTCAAAAATCAACTTGTTTTCCAGGAAAACATATTCTAGGAAAATATTTTCCATGGAAAACATTTTCCTTCATACCAAACACACCCTTAATGGTTTGAATTAACCATCTAAAAGAATGTAATTGATATAAATTTTAAATAAAGAAGAACGAAAAACTAGTAAAGTGATGGGTGATTATCATTTGCTTATCCTGTTTTTCCGGTTACTTGTAAGGAAAACATTCCAGCCAGTTCCCCTCTGGATTTAAAATTCAAGGTCTCTTCTAGTCTGTGATTCATTTTTCTGATGATGATTGAACGTCTGCA
>NW_026025210.1:0-3429 GCF_019186545.1 Solanum stenotomum
CTAATTTAATCATATCATATATCATATACAAAAGAGAACCTTAGGCCCCGCCTACGTGGCGCTACCACAAACCAGAATTCCCTTTTAATTTATTTATTTCCAAAACTAGCATTCTCCTTTCATGAAAAGTTGTGACTTTTATGAAAAGTTGCAACTTTAATGAAGAGTTGCGACTTTTATGAAAAGTTGTGACTTTTATGAATAATTGCGACTTTTATGAAAAATTGTGACATTTATGAAAGGTTGTGACTTTTTTGAAGGGTTGCAACTTTTTCAAATAGTTGTAACATTTCTGAAAAGGCACAATAAAAGTTTATTCACACTATCATTTGTTTTTTATAAATAGAGGGATTTCCTCTCATTTTAAAACAACGAAAATTTTGAACCTCTTCTTTTTCTTCACAATTAAATATTTGTGTACGTTGCTCCTGTTGAGTGGCTCATTGACACCATTGCTTATGTTACAAATCCTGGTATGTATTTTTACAGTCATTAATTTATACTTATGTTATTAAAGATATATGATAAGGTGTAATAATTTTCATTTTCCTTTACATTATCAATATTTGTTACTACGTAATCTTGTATGTAAGATAATATAATGTTTTAGTTTTAATGCCTGATAGGTTTTAAGTATTATTTTATAAATTCCGTGATATTAAATTTCCACGCGAAGCACGGATAATTTTACTTGTTTAATTATATGGTACAAATGGTATAGGGTCTTAAATAAATGATCACTTTAGCCCATTAACTATCGATTAAGTCAATTATACACAATTACCCATCAACTAATTAACTAAAGTCAACGAATACTTTGAAATTACCAAAAATGACCTTCTAGGTCATTACATTTTAATTATGAGTCCTTCGGGATGGCTCAGTTGATTTGGAGGGTGGTTATCCAACCTGGGATCGATCCCCCTTCAATGTCTTCTGAGTTGAGTCTGTCGCATAGGGTTTGCCTAGTGCGGTTTACATCTCCTGTGTGGTTTGCAGACTATTACACAGTGAGGGGTTTATCCAGTGCACACAAAGTGCTCACCCGAAAGGCATAGGCTGTTGCAGAGGTTCTAGCGGTTGCAGTTATCCTGGGGTTTTAAAAAAATGTTTTAATTATGAACTTAGACAAGTTGATATTGGTAGGTGACATTATAGCTAGTGCTAGTACTCTTATCACATTATTTCTTATCCATTATAAATTTGTGACTCAATACACCAATGTTTCATCAAACTCTTAACTNCTTGGAAACTAATATTTTAAAAACATGAAAATAGCAGTGGTTGGAGCAGGGATAATTGGACTAGTTACTGCATATGAATTGGCAAAATCTGGTGTCAAAGTTGTGGTTTATGAGAAGGAACATTATCTAGGCGGCCATGCTAAGACCATTACTGTCAATGACATCGATCTTGACCTTGGCTTTATGGTCCTCAACGGGTAAGTACGAGCAGAGGGTGTTTGAGTAAGCTTATAAAATGATCAAATCATTTATCACGATTAGGTTTCTCACTGCATTGCAGTCACCTTGAAGAATTGGACAACAATCCTGACATTGATCGCAATGAAACATTAGGACAATTTATTAAGTCACATGGCTATTCGGAGCTATTTCAGAAGGCTTATCTGGTGTGACACTGCAGTTTGTCCTTGTTATTGATTTTGATACTTGTATAAATTTGTCCTTTTTTGTCCAAGCTTTTTACAGATGAGTTTGAAAACTCTACTGGTGAATTTATTCGTGTGTCACATATATTAAGAACTTGAAATATTGTAAAATTCTTACTCTTTAATAACCATTATCTTCTACATATTTTTAATCATAATATTTGTTCTTGATATAATTAGTTCCTCAATACTATTGGATGATTTCTTATAAATTAGTCAATTGTCACTTTCTCTATTGTGTTTGTACATGTGCAAGTAAAGTATAAGATACTCAATTTGATGACCTATTTACTATTCATTATTTAGCCGGTAGCAGCTACTTTTTCTTGCTCTTTCATGTCATTGTCCATGAACACCCAAATTTATCACGTGAAAGATAATAGCCCCTCGTATTCTCAAATGTGTGTTCCTTATTATTCCAGAGCTAGTAAATCATAAAAAGATCTCATTAATTAAGTTTTTAAAAGCTTTTTTTAATTATATTTTTAAAAAGTTGAAAATATTTTGAAATATAATGTTTTGGACAAAGAAAGAACAACTAATTGAACAAACCAAGTCACATGTTTGTTATTCTGAAGGGCACCAGCTAGACAAAAATATAGGAGATAAAAACAACTAAAAGTAATTAGAAGAAGACTCTTAGAAGAATCAAGAAAGGTTACAAGTAGCAGTAGTTATAATAGTAGGGACTCTCCATTTTTTTCTTGTATTAACCATTAACAAAGAATAGAAAAGTATTAATATAGAAACATTTAAACTTTTATGAATAAATAATGTGAAAGGTTAAGAAGCAATAGGTAAAATTACGTGATAATATCTATCTCTCTATATATATACATATATATACACTACCTTAAAAGGATGAACTCTTCACTTGAATGTTAAATTACTATAATACCTTCAACTTAAAATTGAACAAGTAGACACAGTATCCTACAAGGCATATATAATACACGTAGGACACCACTTTGTACACAAAATTGTCATGTAGGATCCCATATAAAATGAATGTGTCTAGTTTAATTTTATACTAGCTTAAGTGCCTACTTGAGCACACCCAAAATTAAAGGTCATAATTGATAGCTGAACCAAGTTAAGGGTCATGTATTATGCCTAAACCATATAAAGGGTAAGCATTATGTCTTCCATGGATCAACAAATTTTGAGATTCATAACTTCTCAACTAACAATGCCTTTGTTCTTCAAGATTTCCCTCTTCTTCTTCTATTTCTTCTTTTTTATATACTAGATAACTTATTCGTGTGTCACATATATTAAGAACTTGAAATATTGTAAAATTCTTACTCTTTAATAACCTTTATCTTCTACATATTTTTACTCATAATATTTGTTCTTGATATAATTAGTTCCTCAATATTATTGGATGATATCTTATAAATTAGTCAATTGCCACTTTCTCTATTGTGTTTGTACATGTGCAAGTAAAGTATAAGATACTCAATTTGATGACCTATTTACTATTCATTATTTAGCCGGTAGCAGCTACTTTTTCTTGCTCTTTCATGTCATTGTCCATGAACGCCCAAATTTATCATGTGAAAGATAATTGCCCCTCGTATTCTCAAATGTGTGTTCCTTGATTATTCCAGAGCTAGTAAATCATAAAAAGATCTCATTAATTAAGTTTTTAAAAACTTTTTTTAATTATATTTTTAAAAGATTGAAAATATTTTGAAATATATTATTTTGGACAAAGAAAGAACAACTAAACAATACTGAACAAACCAAGTCACATGTTT
>NW_026025211.1:0-2024 GCF_019186545.1 Solanum stenotomum
ATCCCACCAATGGCCCAATAAGCAAGTGATTCTCATGGATTCATGCTTAAGGTAGAAGTTCATTTTCACTATTGCTCTTTGTTGAGGCCTCTATTTTTTCCCATTTGATGAATAATGTTAGTAGCAATAAGCCCAAACCTTGGCAAGCTAGACCACATATCAAGCCCATCCATAAACCCTACATCACATTTTTTTCAAAAAATAAATAAATATTAGAATCTTAGACATGATAATTTTATAATAAACTAAGATGTAAGGCGTAATTGCGAATAAATAAGTTGAAATCCAAAAGATATGATATATTAAAGTAACTTAAAGTTTGTTGATCAACAACATGATAAAGTAGAGGCGGAGATGAAGCACGTGCTTATGAATTCAACTGAATTCAGTATCAACTTTTTAACTCATAGCACCATTATATACTTTTAAATTCCACAAAAAGAAAAAATCAATAAATACAAGATTTTTAACTCATAATTTTAGAATAACAATAAGTTTGGTGTAGATAATCTCAAAAAACGCAAAATCTATCAAGTTTAAATTCTGAATGCGCCTTTAAATACCAGAGTGCGCAGAAAAAAAGGCATGACATGCACTTGAATTACCTGAGCATGTAAGTTGAACTTGAAGGCAAGGAGGCCAGCTATTGGCATACCAATAAAATAGAATGTTGCCAAGTTGATGCACATAGCCAAATGTTGCCATCCACATCCCCTAGCCACCCCTATTGATCAATTCATTTACAAAATCTCTTTTAGAAACCCCATTTTAAATACAAAAAACTTAATAGACATTTTAACTTGACCTGAACTAACAACTAAACGATCCAACTTTGAGAATTCACATTTATCGACACCTCAATTCATTCCTAGTGTGTAGTCTGACGTGACACGTAAATTTTAGAGGTGTCTAGGTCTGATCATTTTGTAAGTTGGAGAGTTCAACTTACATAATGAAGACAAGTTGAGATGTCTAGCTAGATGTGCATACTCAAAGTTGTAGACTTGTAGTGTTCAGTTGTCAGCTGAAGTCAAGTTTGAGTGTCTCATGTTTATGCATATTATGATTTGACGTGATATGAAGTTTAAGAATCTAACCTGATAAAATTCCTTGAAAGAAATCGAATAGAAAGGAGATTAAGAGCAAAGGTGTCATAGTGGCAAATTTGTTTATTATTTCTGTATTATCACTGAATAGGCCAGCCCAGACATCATGACCAAAAAATAGAACCAAATCAACTATAAGAGCAACAAGAACAGATAGCTTGAGAGTAACAAACATAGCATGCTTAGCTTTGTCAATATTTCCACCTCCTAACTCATTTGCCACCCTAGTGCTGCACAATAATCGAAAAAAAACATCAGGTGTCATGCTTATGCTAACAAAGCGAATCTCGAAAAAAAACATTACCTTGCAGCTGCACTCAGACCATAAGAGATAGTGTAGGCAATGGCTTCAGTATTTACACTAAAAAAAGTCACAAACCAAAACAATTAGTGTCAACTACACTAAATTTTACCCTTTAAGAATGGTTTAAAGGAAAGATTAAGTCTAATTACCTCATTGCAATCAGAGAAGTAGTTGTTTCTGAGTTTGGCATCAAACCAGCTAATAACACAAGAAGCTCAAAAGCCCAGTACTCCAAACTGTAAACATCAAATTAGGAAATTATGGGTTAGAAACGAGAAAAAAACAAGATCAAACCAAGCCATGATCCGCCTAAATAGAATTTGTTTGATTGAAGGAAGGGGAACTAGACTCTGCTTTCTAGGACAATAACATTATATATTAGGAATCACACAAGTGTAGACTAGGAATCTCTGGTGTGAAACGCTTGCACGTAATCCAAGAAAAAGTACATGACATATAGTCCAAGGATTGACGACTTACCCATTCAGTGACTTTTGGCAATCCCGGATGACAATGAGTTTTGCTAGTGTAAATGAATGGACTTTATGCTAAACTCAACAATCGAAATCTAGCTCATGAGGTGAGGATTGGTTAATACTATAAATGAAAACTAA
>NW_026025212.1:0-1019 GCF_019186545.1 Solanum stenotomum
TTTCATAGTATATCTCTCATTATATATTCTAGGTGGAACTTATTAAAATTTAGATAATTAAAAATAATTCAATGAATACATAGGAATAAAAATGTAAAACTAAAATTAAATGTATAACTATTCAATGAGTNTATATATATATATATATATATATATATATATATATATATATAAAATAAACAAATAAAAGGTTAACTTCTTCTTATTTTTACAATAATAAGATAATTTTATTTATCTTTTTCATCGAATTTCAGTCATATCTTCCAAAAATTAAATGGATATGTCATGAAAATTATATTCAAATAGGAGTTTGTAAAATTAGCAAGTCAAGTATTTCATTTTTGATGGATATATAACAAAGAACTATCAGAATTTTACTTGTATAAACTTTAATAAGACAATGTATCAGAATAAAATTAAGCAAGAAACTTACGGACAAATACCAAATTTTATCTCTAGGTAGATGCTGCTTTGTTTAAGAATTTCATCTTCCTCTCTGTAGGAACCCCATGAAGTGAACAAACATGGTGTAGAGGAAGAAACAACCTTCAAAATTGAAAAAATAAATAACTTTATAAGATAATAATATTTTGACAAAAAAAAATATCATTTACGTATTTATGATCAAAATAAATAACAACAATAAAAATAAAATAAAGCCAAATATTGTTCTCAATTTGAGTATTGACATAAAACTATATTTGCTTCCTTGAAATCATAACCAGAAAAAGAAGAATACATACCATTATGATTACCTTCTCCCATATTTTAAATTTGTGGAAAAAGATTGCAGAATATATGGATGGTTAAGTTGAATGATTGGGGAGTAATTAAAGGGGTTTAATGGGTTTAAATGAGATATAAGTTACAATTGAGGGAGAAAAAGAGGTGTAATTAAAAAAATTAAGTGAGTAACTTTTCATTAATTTTGCAATTAGAAAAAAAATATTGAACTTCCGTAATTAGTACAAATTTTAGTCAATCAATTATATTGAAATAGCAAAATTAACATTCATATT
>NW_026025213.1:0-5561 GCF_019186545.1 Solanum stenotomum
CCATTTTTGGGTCGTGACAAAATGGTATGAGAGCCCAGGTTCATAGGTCTCACGTGTGTACAAGTCGAGTCTAAGTAGAGTCTCGAGGATTGGTACGGAGACGTCTGTACTTATCTTCGAGAGGCTATAGTGACTTTTAGGAAAAATCTTCATTTCTTGGATCTCTATCGTGCGTACTTGGTCCGGTTTTGATTATCATCGCTTTACTCCATTCATTCTCATTTATATGATGACTCGTGCGTAGCTCCTGATGTGAGTATTTGATGTGTTGTAATTGTCTTGGATGTTAGATTTGTTACAAATGTGGAAGTGATAGACTTACGAGAAAGATGTGTTGTCAGATTTGAAATGTTCAACGAGTCGAATAGATTGAGTTAGGTGATGACTTGACGAAACATTTTGAGGATATTCGAATGATGAGGTTGAACAATAATTTGAGGGATTTTATGAATGTGTTTATTTTTTGTTAGTTACCCCAATAAAGGGAATAGTACTTGTGTGGTATAGGCAATATCTTGATTAGTTTGATAATGGAAATGAAATGATTAAAAGGATGGATATGAAATGAACAGTGTGACTTAGGAAATTACAATTAATAGAGTTGTATAAGTATGGGTTGTTTAGTATATGATGAGAATGATGTTGTAATAAACGAGGTCAGAATCTCTACTACGATTTTATAGATTGGATATATATTTAAAAGGGTCATAATACGACTACTATAATGGTACCGATTCTTACTTGTTTAGAGTTAGAGAATGTGTTACTTTTGTTGTTGACATGATCTACGAAGGGATGCATATCGTTTTGGACGAGAGACTGAACAAATTTGGTAGTGTATGTTACTTACTTAATGGAGCAGGAATGTGTAGGCTATTTGGGTACAATCTTCTCGAGAGGTATGATGTGTTCTAGTGGTGGATTTAACAGACTCTCACGATGTGGTATTAGTGGTATATGTAAACGGATATGTTGATTGTTAAGCGTGAATACTAATAGCTACATAAGGAGTTATCAATTATATTACATGCTCGTATAAGAAGGTTTGATGTCGCATTCATATTTGAGAAACCAACTAGCTTGTTACTAAAGACGAATGAGTTAAGCATTATATTGTTAGGAAAATTTTAGTGGTGGATCATTGGTATGATATTGATGTGTTTAGGTTGTGAAGTGTATCTCGAGGATTTTAAATGAGTGGTAATTTCATCGTAAGCTCCATGGAAGTGGATCGATATTAGGATGACAAGTTTATAGGTAAAGGAAGTCTCAACGAGTATACTTGTATGAAGGTAATTGAGAATTTTAGTAAGAAAGTGCATATAAAGTTAAGTTAGTCTTTTGAATTTGATTGATATAACTGAGTTTGAGGTGTCATCAATGACAAGGTTGACTTCGTAGTGATGGAAAGGGCTAACTAAGCATGATAGTAATAAGAGTTCGTGATGAATTATAATTGGAATGCAACTATATAATAAGGATTATTGGTTAAATAAATTTGTCTTGTAATGATGACTTGCGAGTATTTAAGGTTGTGGTTTAAGTAGCTTGATTGCATAAAAAGTTATAGGAGTGTGCTGAGACAGCACTTGAATAAAATTGAAAGGAGTTAGAGTCATAAATAGAAAGAATTAGTGTAATGTAGTGTAGCCTTCGGAAAGAGGTGAGAGCAAGAATATTTTCTCTTATTGCAAGGGCTAAAGAAGTATCTTCAAAGAGATTAAGAATTGAGGTATAGAGACATGTGGTTCCATCTGTTTTACTATGGTTATGGTGATATTGTTACGTGTCATTCATATCAATTAAAAGTTGTTAGATAAGATTTGAGAAAGAAGTCTACAGATGTTTGACCCGAGTGTGAAGATAAGTGTTTTATTGTTTTGAGTTTGGTAATTGGTACAATTGATTTTTTAACGAAGGATATGGTAAGATCAATGGAGAGGCGATCAATTATAGGCTAAGATACGTGAATTCATAAAGATCATCAATGTATGAGCTAATGTTGATAGATAATGGGATTGTGTTACACGGTTGGGATCAAAAATTCAAGTTTTTCATGGTGAGTTTAGGTTTGTGGCAGTGTGTTTTGTCAAGGTATGGATTGGTAAGGTAAGAAGTGATTGATCGCATTGAGTATAAAACATTTGGAAGGACTTATGCATAATTTGAGTAGTGAATTTGATTACTTTTGATTGTTATACCTATGGGGGGTTTCACAAAATGCTATGATTTAGAAGATAAGGTAAAAATTTCATGGGTTGTGGGCCAAAGAATAAGACTGGTAAGTGAGTTAGCAAAAAGAACAAAATTTTTGGTGTACTGAAGAGTTCAAGGTATTTGAAATTTCCATCATGAAAAGAATTTAAGAAAGCTGAAGGAATAAGTCATCTTTTATGTGCTTTGTAAATTGTGAACTATTAGGTTGGGCTGGTTTTATACAGATTGTAGTTGTGAAGGTTCGGTTGGGGTGTAAGGAGTACTTGTATTCTATCCCCTTGGCTCGTGTTTAGAGGTTTACTTGCTGAGTACCATGTGGTTTGGTACTCACCCCTTGCTTCTACAAATTTTTGTAGGTTATGAGCCTGGATTTTTATGGTACTTGTCATTCTCTTATTTTCCAAGGCTTCTGGGAGATTTGTGAGGTAGTTGTTTGTCTTCTCAGCGATCCTTCTTACTCCTATTTATGATCTTGTTCTACTCTAGAAACAATGTCATATGAGACTTGTATTTTTCTTTTTATTCAATTGTAATACTTTAGAGGCTTGTACACGTGACAACCAGATTTTGGGGGTATTTTTGAGTTTATTATAAAAATTTCCGCATTTTATTGGAATGATTGAGTTTTAGGCTGACTTGTCTTGGTGGGTTAAGACGAGTGCCATCACGTCCATTTTTGGGTCGTGACATCAATATTCAATTTAATCTTTCCTACCCGGGAGAAATCAAACAATTGGTTTGACTTGCTTAGATATAGAGGTTGGTAGAGGAAATACTTCAACAATTTTCCTAGCATAATCAACAATGTGTTTGGATATAAGTTTTAGTTTACTAATACACATTTATTTTAAATACGAAAATATAATTGTAGCTCTATCGGGGAATTGAGAGTCATCACTAATAATATAATAATTCAATTATCCAAACATAAAAATATTTCTTTAGACTTTGGATAATAATATATGTGAATAATCCTCCATATCATCACCAAATTTTCATATTTTGATGAATCAAGTAATCTCCCGATATATCTAATTTCATTATATAAGTTATTATGTCTCACAAGTCATATTGAAATGTATGATCTTTTTAGGAAGACAAAATTTTCGTATTTTAGTCCATATTCTATTATTCGAGGTGGTAGTATCATTACAGACAATCTCATATACTGATTTTGTATTAGTAATTTAATTTTTCATTACATGTTTCGATCCACATAACCTTATTTGTAAATACAACATAGAGAGAACATTTTATATCTAATGTGTTAAGGATAATCTGATCCATATAATTTATATATTGTATTTGAATGAACTATGTAACATAAAGAAAGAGATTAGCTTGATTATATGGAACATATACACCTCTATTAGTATAAAGAAAGAGATTAGATTGGATAATTATATATGCTCATGAATGCACACTAAACTCCCTTGCTTTAGTTTAGAAAAACAATAAGAAAATCTTGACAAACGAAAATGATGGTGCTTGTACTTGTTTCGCTCTGACAAGTGTTGGAATTAAAATTTTACTTTATGAATTTTAGATCATAAGTGTTTTTATGATTAAAACTAGGGGTGTTCACGGTTTGGTTTGGATCGGTTATTGTTCAAAATCAAAACCAAATCAACTTAATCGGTTTTAAAATTATCAAAACCAAATCAAACCAAATATAATATACATTTATCGATTTGGTTGTTTTCGGTTTTGGTTTGGTTTGGTTTGGTTCGGTTATTCGGTTATTAACCATACATAAAAATAAAAGAAACAATTCATTCAAAACGTGAAAAAAGTGACAACAATCCATTCAAACGAAAAACTAGTTAGAATGATTGGCATTACAGAACTTTCAATTATTGAATTTACTGAATAAAACTTCAAAATTCACTATTTTGGCATAGAAGGAAGAGACAATAACATTTTCAGTCCCACAAAGAATTTTCATAGACACTCGTATACATGAAATCAATAAGAAAAATGTTCTCACCTTGGACATTTTTTCTTTCATAAGTAAATTATAAATAAATTTGATGAAACATATATAAAATCTTTAAAATTGTTTATGAATATAATATATTATGTATGTATAATAATAAAATTTATGTATATAACTTGTTGGTTCGGTTCGGTTATTTCTTCGATTTTTTCCGAACAAAACCATAACCAAACCAAATACTATCGGTTCTTAACAATCTAAAACCAAACCAAACCAAAACCCAAATTAAATCGGTTCATTTAATCGGTTTGGTTTGATTTTTCGGTTTGGATCGATTTTTATCCAAACCATGAACACCCCTAATTAAAACTATTGAATTTTATCGAATTTGTAATTATCATTGTGATTCCGCCTCACACTCTAGTTCAATATCTTGCTAGTTGGCTTTGAAAGTTGTATATGAGCTCCTCATACCTAGTGGCTGATAATTTTGGAGTTCTTTGGAGATTTGTAAAATTGATATAATGCAATCCAAATCTTTTTGTATATCCTTCTAACCATTCAAAGTTGTCCAGCAATGACCAAGCAAAATACCCCCTCACATCTGCACCTTCCCTATTTATAAAAAAAAATCAACCAAACATATATGTTAATATAAATATTAATTAATATATAATGTGATCAGAGATAGATAGAGAGATAGACAGACAGACTTCCATGAATCTGATAGCGGAACTATCTTTGTCCAAAGGGAATTAATTGACACCCTTATGTCAGAAAATTTTACGATATAAATAGATTTATTTTCTTTAATGTATATATCATACGTTGTATATTAAATGAATTGTTCGAAAGGTGCAAATTGTATTCTAACTCCCCTTAGTCAAAATTCTTAGTTGTAACCCTATTAATTTGTGGATTGCACATGCAAGCAACAAAGGGTCGTGGCTCTGTGGCACACTGACCCAAGAATGGGATTAGGAGTGTACTAATGGACATAAGTGAGTAGAAACAACTTTTACTGATCATTTTTCGATTTTAATCTTTAAAAAATAGTCATTGTTCCTAATTACAACTATAGATGATGAAAACATAACTACTTATAAAACTCATTAGTCTATAAATGGACAATATATGTGCAAAAATTAATGGCTAGAGAGACTTGAGGTGGCTATATAGACTACTCAGGTTCATGATGGGACTTGTGTTACTAATATTCGTCCTAGAATGAGCCTGTCATTCTTCTTACAAGCACGTGTGCTAGTGTTTGTCACTTTGAAAAATTTATACTCCTTCAGTTCTGGCAACATTTGATCGGGCATGGAGTTTAAGAAATAAATGAAAACTTTAAAATGTTTAACAAATTGCCCCTTCAAAAAGTAGTCATATTAAAAAGTAGACTCACGTT
>NW_026025214.1:0-536 GCF_019186545.1 Solanum stenotomum
GTTTTTCTTTGTTGTTTTTTAGGGTTTTAGGTTTCTTAGTGCTTTTTTTGGTTTAGGGTTTGGGGTTTTCTTAGGATTTGGGTTTTGGGCTTATGAATATAAGGGTTTAGGGTTCAAGGTTAAGAGTTTGGGATTTATGGTTCTTTAGGTTTAGGGGTTTTAAACTTTTTTTTGGGTTTTGTAGGATTTAGGTTTTCTTAGTGATTTTTTAGGGTTTAGGGTTTAGGATCATAGGTTTTCTTTGTGATTTTTTAGGGTTTAGGGTTTAGGATCATAGGTTTTAGGGTATTATGGTTTATAGGGGTTTATGAGTTAGAGTTTCTTAGGGTTTCTTGGTTTAGGATTTAGGGCTTCGGATTTTAGGTTAAGAGTTTTTCAGAGTTTATGGTTTTTTTTTATGTTTATGATTTTTATGATTAAGGTTTTAAAATGTTTTAGGGGCTCTTAGGTATTTTTAAGAATTTAGATTTCTTAAGATTTAGGGTTACGTAGTCCTAATATAGGGCACAGGATTAAGTTTAGGGTTTTTTTTAGGG
>NW_026025215.1:0-233 GCF_019186545.1 Solanum stenotomum
CTATAAAGGATAATTTGATACTTCAACTCTTTTTGTTCCCAATTTTAGTATATATATTTCTAAACGGTTAATACGACAATAGCCTGAAAAGAAATATAGCTTATCAATTAACAATTAAAAATTAAAAATTAAAAATTATAAATTAAAATGACATAGAAAAAGAGAAGTAAACGCAAGAATGAGGAAAATATGACAAAATAAGAGCATAATAATTGTTCCACAAAAATTCAGAT
>NW_026025216.1:0-25931 GCF_019186545.1 Solanum stenotomum
AAGCACTGCTTACTCTGCGCAAGAATATTGGTGACTTCTTTGTGTTGCCTTACCATTGCAATTTTGCAATTTAGTGTGAGTTTGATTAGTATGTAGAATGTAGATGCCAGTTTTTTGAAAAAACTTTTTAATTGGATTTATTTATTTATGAACAATAAAGTGTACATGAACAGTTGAGTAGTTTTAGGTAACCACTTTCAAATTCAAAATAAAAAATAACCACTCTGTCATGTTATCCCTTTTCTTTTCTACGTAGGTTAATTTGAATTTTTCTGTGTTTTCCATTTTTTTTATCCGTGTTTTCCATTCTGTCTTTGTAATTTTATTTTAAAATTTTTCTATGTTCTCATTTTTTAATATATATATTTATAAGATTTTTATTTAATTATTATAATTTTATTTTTATATTTTTACCGTATTTTTCATTCTATGTTTGCAATATATTATACTAAACGTTTATTAATGAAGATCATCAAACTTGGTGGGAATTTTTTTTACCGTATTTAATATATATTCATTAAACTAAATGTACAGTTAAAATATCATCAAACTTTGTGGAATTTTTTTTTTACCGTATTTAAGTTATAATTTTTTTTAAAAAATAAATTAAAAACAGTTTTCCAGTTACATGGGACTAATTTTCAAAACTATTTTTAAATTATTTATATTTAATTATTTTAAAATTTGATTTTTGTGGTGCTGACACGTAGGCATTTTTTCATCTCCTATTATAGATTTTTAAATTTTAAATTTTAAATTAATTAATTTTGATAATTCATAAACTATAACTTCTACTGTTATAAAATTTATTTTAAAAAAAATTAGACAGTTAGCATTTTATTAGGAACAAACATATTTAATTTATTAAAAAAAAGAAATCAATACAACAGTTTTAACGTAAGCATTTTTAAAATGATTTCTAATTTATGTTTTTTTTAAAAAAAATTGTTTTTTAAATTGTTATTTATTATTTAATATTTCTACTAATTTTGTGGTGCTGACACGTAGGTGTTTTTTCTTCTCTATTATATATAAATAGATTTTAGTGTCATCAGTACTCATCTCATATTTTGTGTTATTTTCTTAAGAAACACACCTTAGATAATTGCATTTTGGTTGGACTAAAGAAATATTTGGAGCACAAGTTAATTATATGTTTGTATGCAAACTTTACCGAAAAAATCTAAAAATCTGAAAAAATCCGAGGTTTATTAGTTTGGTTTGATTTATAAATTTAAAAATTCAACACAATGTTTTGGTTTGGTATTTGAAGAACCCGAACCAACCCGAGGTTGAAAAACCCGAAAAAATCCAAATTTTATTAGTTTGGTTTGGTTTATAAATTTAAATTTTTTACATAAATGGTTTGGTTTGATATTTGAAAAATCCGAACAAAACCGGTCATGTGCATCCCTAGTCAAAACTCAAAAGTAAAAAAACGTATCACTAATTAAGCTAAGTCAAACACTTCTTCAATATTTGATTTTGATTTAAAATATAAAGAGGATATAACTAACCAGAAAGCAAGTAATTAATATGATCAATAGCCTCACTGTAACAGTGTTGTGTTGTATTCCTTGAGAAATCAGAATGAATTACAAGTAAGAAGGGTAAACTATTTAAATGTTACAAAGGTAAGGCATTAGTCAATGAACAAGCTCCACTCGAGCCCTAAAGTACTGGAACACGAACTCTAAACTATTTATGGCAAGATGTTGTTCAACTATCTAAACAGTTCACAAATCTTGATAATAAATTTAGGTTTCTTGCAATGGTTTCTCAACAACTTTGTAATGTGAGGCAAGAAAACTGGAAAGACTGTGGAAAAGATAGTAAATAAGAGAGATATTCCCCGGTTAGGCGTTATGGCAGACATCACAGTATCATAGGTTGCTATCAAGGCAACAAGTGAGATCTGCAGTTCCAATTGCAAAGGAAATCCTATGGTCAGGAAATTTATAGTGTGAAGGGACACGAAAAATCCGATAGAGTTGAAAACCAAGAACAATCCATAGGAAATTGGATTGTTGGTTCCCATCACTGATTGTCCTGCAATTCGTCGCAAGGACATTATGCCATCACTACTGCTGCTGTTATTGTGATCAGGCCAGTAAGTGTCCTGCCAAACACCTCCTGGTGGACTAAGTACTGTTTGATAAGTTGCTGTTGCAATTAAAATAGCTATAACAAGAAGGGTGTCTCTTACTTTTCCTGGACAATCTTTGGTTTTATTGTACTTAAAGAAATCCTGAAGCTTCTTAGAATTAGATCGAGGCCCATCGTCCCTTATTTGTTCTCTGCTGGATTGTTCATTTGATGGATCTTGAACTGGAACAACCCAAGATTGTGGCAAACCTTCTTGTTGCGAAGTTTGCAAGTGTTCAGCAGATACAGCACCAAATGTTCTTAGAATTTCCTCAATATCTCTATCTCCAGATTCCTTAAGTAGTACTTCCAAAGGTGTAAGGCCTCCTTTGTTCAAAGAATTCACATCAATAGTGCCTTTAGCAACAAAATTTTCGTCAAGCAATAGATCAACAACCTGGTTTATCATTTCTCTTATCTGTTATTGAAATTTAAAAGTTGATATGATGAGATAAAAGAGGCATAGTAATGAAGATACTTACCTCGAATTGCTTAGTTGACGTAGCAAGATGCAAAACAGTGTTTCCTTGAATATCCTTGTTGTTTAAAAGACCATACTTGTTAAATTCCTTGAGATTCTCAAGTAATAATTTGAAAGCTTCAAACTGATGATTCTTGACAGCTAAATGAAGACAAGTCTCGCCATGAGCAGTCACTTCTGCTGCAGAGTTTGGAGAAGCCACAAGAAGCTCCTTTATAACATGTTTTCTGCCTTTGATTACTGCATAGTGAAGGGGAATTCTTCTGTCCTTCCCTTTGAGAAGGCATAGATTACGGTCAACGTTCAATAGCTCCTTCACAATATCTATATCTCCATTTGCTGAGGCAATATGCAAAGGGCTGAAACCATCCTGGTTTAGTTCTCTTGCAAATTCGGGCCTCAAACGAATGATCTCCTTAGCAAACTCAAGATGGAGACTCAAACAAGCAATATGCAGAGGAGTTTCATTACTACCTGCTAATGAAACTGTGCTGAGCAGAAAAGGGACTTCTTTGATCAAGCTTTGCAAGTGATGAACATCGCCTTTTTGAGCAGCCTCCCTCAGCCTTCTGTCCATCAATTCTACCAACGAATTATGCAATTTATTTGATTTTTATCGTTTGGATTTTAGTTTCATTCATCAAATTGTGCTCAGCAGGAAGGAATATCTTAGCTCTGAAAATCTCAAATTCAACTCTTTTAGAAAGGTGTTCAGTTTGACTTATTTAGGATGAGAGTTTTCTTCCTGAATTAATTATTTTGCATTCTCAGGTTTATTGAATAGTAAGACAAATACTAGTTATCAACAAGTCACTCTCTTTCTGATATTTTAAGTTCAATATGTCAAGCAAATTATGCTGAAAAAGTCAATAAAATGTATATAATTGTTGTGATAAAATCATACCTAATTGAGTTGTAGTTTATTTAATTAGACATTTGGAGATTTATGTATTTAGATATGTAAGCAATTCAAAGTCAATGTAATGTATATAATCGTTGTGCTAAAATCAGCTGAACCTTTGCTGAATGGATCAATTAATTCAGAACATGACATGTATATAATAACTAGCTCTTATCTTGTTCAAATAGTGATTATGAGTTAGGCATAATACATATATTGGACCCTAAACTTAGCTTCAAATTTCAACTTTGACCTCCAACTTTCATAGTGCACAAACAAGCACTTTAACTATCCAACCTTTTAATAAATAAACACGCGAATTTTGGAGCAAAGAGCGTGAAATGCAAACGCTTCCACGTGTATTAGTGAGCCACTCAATGGTTGCCAACTAATTAAACACTTTACACGTCCATTTTAGAACTAAAAAAAAAAAATAATAATTAAGGGTAGAGTTGTCATTTCAGCATTTTTTTTTACTGTTGTGTGCCTCAAAAATTACTTCTAACTCGCGCAAAATGCGTGCACATCACGCGTTTTGCTAGGTAAGACACGCGTGTTTATTTATTAAAAGGTTGGATAGTTAAAGTGTCTATTTGTGCACTTTGAAAGTTGGAGGTCAAAGTTAAAATTTGAAGTCAAGTTTAAGGTCCAATATATGTATTATGCCTATGAGTTATAAAGGTTATGTTTAATAAACTAGTATGTCAATTCAATGAAATAAAATTGAGGATTAAGTTGAATTGTCATGAAAGCATATTAATGGCATTTGATAGTAAAATTGATCATAGGTACTGAGTAACTTCGTCCACACAGACTTAGAAATGGGAAGAAACCACTTAAAATATTTTGTCTCTCTAGAGTTTTGGTCTCCCTTGACTTTCCCTCACTTTATTGATCACTATGCTACACCTTTGGACGGGTCTATTAACAACTGCAGTCAATACTTGAATTGAGGTAATCCTAATATTAAGGTGGTTAGCAAATTCAAAGTTAATGATAATCATATCATCATATTATACCAAAAGTGGAAAGAATGTTAGGCAAAAGTTAGATTACCATTTTTCGCATTATCAAATACAAATACTATTAATCATTTAATAAATTGCTAATTAAATATTAAATAGTAAATTTTACTTACTACAAGGGAGAGTTGCACATTAAGCCAATATCAATTTCTTTCTGTTACAATTTATTCATGTTGTATGGTGAATTAATATTAAATTGTTATAAGTAATTATTATCAAGAAGACAAAACGACTCCTAATTATATTGTTTAATAAATTACAGGTGAAGACCAAAGGTTACATAATTAAGTAGGAAACTGATGGGCCTCTTTTATTTATTTTTCCTTTCATCTCCCCTCACCTAAGGTTTTCCTATTTAAAGTCACCTAGAAAGGGAAATGAATTTACAAATCTCATATCTGATCTTCTTACTAAAGTATGTTAATGTTAATTCTCTTTATAAATTAAGATTCATTTTCTCATCTTTGGTATATCATTTCTTTCTTCTTTTTGATTTTCTTTCTGGTCATAGTCATAGACCACAGAAGAAAAGTCATCAATCTTTGTAGAACTGTTAAGGGCAATAACATTATAATTGTATGTCACAACCCAGACCGTCGTGATTGGCACCCACACTAACACTCCGGTGGGAGAACCACTACTACAACCCAAACCAAGCAACTAAACCAAAACTAAGGCATTTAAGCAAGTTAAATACTAAGGAAATAAATAGGGAGTTCCCATAAACTCCAACAAAAATCTAACAAGAACTAAATAATGCGGAAGAAATAACCTAGAACCTAAAAGCCAATGTACCAAAACATCTAAAGTTCAACAAGTCTAAACAAGAAGGGATGCAACCTCAATCTAATGAACTAATTAACTAACTAGAAAATAGTCTAAGTCCGAAAATGGTGGACATAGACAAAAGAGAACTCATGGCAACCCGGAAGAATTGTCTCACCCTTGAATTCGAACGATCACTGATCTCCTAAGTGAGATATGTCAGTGCCATGTACTCAACAAAAATAAGAGCAAATGCAGTATCAGTACACAACTACAGTGTACTGGTAGGATCACGCGACTATCCCACTAAGTGCAACATAAGCAAGTAAAGACAACATTAAAATCACATGCATATCTATCAACACATACAATATTAGCAATATTTACGAACAACAACAACTTCACATTTTATATCAAATCATTGGTCCTCTCATGAAACCCAAACCCAAACAGTTAGCATACCGTAACGTGGCAACTGATCCAAATTGGTAATGCCGAAATGTGGCAACCGATCCATTCAACACACCACAATCACAATCACAATCACAAGTATATCATTAAGACCATACATTTAAGTCATGATTTCATGGCAATCTTCATTCATCTATCTCATTTACAACAAGTGTGATCAACATTGCAACATTCATACATATATAAGTATCATAATGAAGCAAAAACAAGCATTTATTACACAATCATAGAATCACAACCATCACATACGTCAAAACAAGCTTGAAACCCTAAGAAACTTTATCCTTCCCTTTCCGGATTTGTTCCGCTTGTTCTAGGTCTACAAATAATCATAATAACACGGGAATCAATAAACAATCACTAATTACCCGAATTACAAACAATTTTATGAACCCTAGATCATATCCATGATCCCAATTATCTACTGGCCCGAATTCAATTTCGTAAAGTCGTACGGATTCCTTAACGACTTATCTATCCCTTCATGAAATCAAAATCATAAATGATTCACCCGATTGTTACCAGATTTCCCTACACCTCAAAGACTCTGATTTCGTCCAAATCTGGACAAGGTTGGGAAAATCTAAATACTACGGAAAAGTTTTTTCGGCCCCAAATTTTCCCCCGTTGACTTTTCCATAACGACGGTAACAGGTCATTACAATAGATACCAATTTACCCATCACTCATCCCCGAGTGACAAACTTAGAAAAATAGGCTAAGGAAGGAATGAAATATTACCTGAATCGACGAACAATTGGGGATACTTCTCTCGCATATCCCTCTTGGTCTCCCAAGTAGCTTTCTCAACTGGACGATGCTTCCATTGAACTTTCACGGACTTAATCTCCTTGGTCCTCAACTTGTGCACATCACGATCAAGAATTACCACTGGTTCCTCCTCATATTGGAGGTCTTTGTCTAACACAATTGAGTCCCATTTAATGATATAATTCCCGTCACCATGATACCTCTTCAACATAGACACATGAAATATCGAATGTACACTCGATAGATTAGGAGGCAAAGCCAATCTATACGCTACCGATCCTACACATTCAAGAACCTCAAAGGGACCAATGTATCTAGGACTTAACTTACCTTTCTTACAAAATCTCATCACCCCTTTCATGGGTGATACCTTAAGAAGAATAATTTCACCGGTTTGAAACGTCATGTCTCTTACCTTATGATCCACATACTTCTTTTGTCTACTCTATGCTTCTAAAAGTTTAGCTTGAATACTCTTCACCTTATCTTGAGCATCCTTCACTAAATCAACCCCCAAATGTTTCACATTTCCAGCCTCAAACCATCATATGGGTGATCTGTATCCCCTCCCATATAATGCCTCAAATGGTGCCATATCAATGCTGGAATGGTAACTATTATTATAAAAGAACTAACACAAAGGTATGAATTTACCCCAATGCCCTCCAAAATCAAGTACACATGCCCTCAACATGTCTTCTAACACTTGAATAGTCCTCTCTGATTGTCTGTCTGTCTGTGGATGGAAGGCTGTACTAAAAGTGAGTTGGGTGCCTAATTCATCATCCAATTTCCTCCAAAACTTGGATGTGAATTGGGTAACACGGTATGAGATGATAGAGAGAGGGACCCCATGCAACCTCACTATCTCTTTCACATAAACCTTAGTCAATTGTTCAATATTATAATCTATTCTTACCGGAATGAAATGGGCCGATTTAGTCAATCTATCAACCACTACCCAAATAGAATCAAACTTCCCCCAAAGTCTTGGGAAGACCAATCACAAAATCCATGGCTATCATTTCCCACTTCCATTCAGAAATTGGCATTCTTTGAAGTAAACATGTAGGCCTTTGATGTTCATCTTTCACTTGTTGACAATTTTGACACTTCGCTACAAACTCCGTTATGTCTTTCTTCATGCCCGACCACCAATAAATTCGCTTCAAATCTCGATACATCTTGGTCACACCCGGATGAATAGAATATCGTGAATCATAAGACTCCACCAACAATTTCTCAATCACGTCATCTACTCTAGGAACACAAATTCTTCCTTTAAAATTGAGCACACCATCTGCATCAAGAGTGGTCTCTTGTGCCTTACCATTTGCAGTCTTCTTTCTAAGCTCCTCCAAATTCTCATCCTCAAATTGTTTGGTCTTGATCTCTTCAATGAATGTGGCCCTCACTTCTGTCACGACTAAAAAATGGACGTGATGACACTCGTCTTATCCCACCAAGACAAGTCAGCCTAAAACTCAACTATTACAATAAAATGTGGAAATTTTTATAATCAACTCAAAAATACCCCCAAAATATGGTTGTCATGTGTATAAGCCTCTAATGTGTTATAACAAAATTGAAAGAAAATATAAGTTTCAAATGATATTGTTTCTAGAATAGAACAAGATCATAATTAAGGAGAAAGAAGGTCCACTAAAATGAAAAGCAGCTACCTCACAAACCTCCACAACTACAACCTACATAAAACCAACCCAACCTAACAGTTCACAATTTACAAGTACATATCTCAACAACAACCTTCTAACAATCACATATTCTCAACAACAAGCTCAATATTCATCAATTACAACTTTCACAAAAAGGCACTCACAAATATCAGTAGCACACAAGATCAAGTTCATCAAATAGAGGAAATCAAAAATCAAGTACTTTTCAACCACCAATAAAACATATAATCATCAAGAATCAAGGATGTCATGGGATGCTATGCAATATGATACCATGAAATGATATGCCTCAGAATAACTAGTACTCCCTCAACCGTATATACATGATACTCCTCGGAAATACATCGAGAGTTCATGACCCATGGGGGACTCGCGAGGTCCATATACCGACACGGACGATCTTCACGTGTCTGTGCGGACGATCTCAACGCACTATCATAAATTAAACAAATTTCGCACGGACGATCTCCACGTGCCCAAATTATAATTTTAACCTCAAACCATCCCCAGCATGGACGATCTCCACGTGCCCAACTTATACTCAATCTCATGTCAATGCAGGTGCACAATATGATTTCAATAAAAAAAATGATGCATCTCAATCAAATATCAATATGATATGTAATCACCTCAACTATCACCAGTATACGGGATCAATACAGAACACAATCACACATAATAAATCAAGTCAATAATATATCAGCTAATGCCCATATGCTTTGGCATTCTCGGATTACAATCTGCATTTTATAGTAATAAACTTTTCATTTATAACACTGGTACTCAAGATAGTGAGCTAATTAAAGAATTCCAAAATCCCCATTTCACAACACACATCTAACCCTCAATGCTCAGAAAATACCTTTTACGCTAAGATCGATTCCAGGAGTTCTACTCGCCCAAATTCAATTCCGTAAAGTCGTACGAATTTCTTAACGAGTTATCTATCCCCTCATGGAATCAAAATCATAAATGATTCATCCGATTGTTACCAGATTTCCCTACACCTCAAAGACTCAGATTTCGTCCAAATCTAGACAAGGTTGGGAACATCCAAATACTACAAAAAAGTTTTTCCGTCCCCAAATTTTCCCTCGTTGGCTTTTCTATAACGACGGAAACAGGTCGTTACATTGTATTTGGATCGAAGACGTTATGATTAATTGATTGATTGTAAAGAATGTTTGGAAGGAAATAATACTTTCTTTAATCATGTTGTATGAATTGTACTATTTTATGTAAAGTGCTTATAACGATGACCATTTGTAAGTGATTTTTGTATTAATTTTAAATGTTCTTTTATAATGTATTCTTTTCTTATTCCTTTTTAGTTAAATATGTTCTCTGCTTATATAAAGAAACTAGTGAACATGGCCGCGCTTCGCGCGAGGGTTAAAAATATGTGTTAGAATAATTTTTCTTATGGATTAATTATATCATTATACTATCCAACTGTATCATTATCTCTTCATTTGAAATGATACATGCTCTATTAAAAATTATTTTATTTTCATTGCACTGAATGGGGGAATTGTTAGTATGTTTTGATGGTCCTCCTTGCTTTTTATTAAGATACCAAGGAGATTGAACTTTTATATTGTAATATCTATTATGAATACTTTTGTGAATGTTTTTGAAATGGTTTTCAATGTAAAATGACATTAAAAAATATAAAGAAATACATCAACAACGCCCTATCATTTGTTATTAGATTGATTTTTAGAGAATATATTCTCTAGTAAAAAATTATTTCATCTCCCTGTTACATTGAAATCAATACATGAAAAATGTCATGTCATTCTTTGTAAGATTGATCTAGTGAAATTTCTCTGTGTATATATTTTTTCAATTGCTCTTGTTCCTTTCTGAAATATGCAATTCGCTATTGCATAATATTTTCATAAATCACTTTAACCGCTTTGCTTGATTTATGCAAAAACAAATGTTTTGTTAATTGTAGAGAAGTACAACTTAATATAGTTATGAATATTAACATTAATATGTTACCTTGACAATTCTCCAAACTAATTTGTTGGGGATGATCCATAATTTTCTTATCAATTGTAGTACTTCTGTATAAGTATTTGTCAAAGTCAAACTAAAGATAAAGTGTTGCAATAAAATATAATAATATTGAACATTTGAAAAACTAACCTCAATTAACCACTATGAGTAGATGTGACTATGGAGATAAATGGTGTGTCTTGATGTTTTTAATTTTGTTTGTGGTATTTATACCACTTTTTTCAATTGTTGGTTGTGCTTTCCATTTAATTGTTTAAATAATGAATTAATTTCTTGAATTTGTTAAATGTTTGTGTAAAGATAAGTGTCAAAATTTTGATAAATAATTGGAGGAAAGTTGGGAATTTGTATTGTTATTTATTTACTTATTATGAAAGACATGTTATTAATTTATTATGCAAATATAGTAAATGAAAAGGTGTAAAGGATTAGTTTAGGATGTTGTAATTGTATAAAAAGTAATTCATCTATGTAAGTTCATTAACGTATAATGTTACATGATTCTGTAATATTGTTGGTATTTTTCTCTTTTGAAAAATTAGTGTATTGTACAACTTTTTTTCTTCCTTGATTGTGCTCTCCGTTTAATTCTTTTAAATAATGAGATTATTTTTTAAACAACTCCATGGAGAATTGCTATTTATAGATTGATTAATCATGAAAAATTAAATAGAAGGAAGTTGAGGAGACATGCTATTTAAGTAGAGAATGCAAATAGACAGATTTTTTTTTCTAACTCATGAAACACATTTTAAAAAACCAAATGTTAAATATTCAATAGAATTGCTATTTAATTTATTTATTTTTTAAAAAAGGGAATCAAAAACTTAAGAACTTCTAATAATCAATAGAAATTTCCAATAATGAAGACTCACTTAAGCACTATACGGAAACTTATATACTCCTAATTAGTATTAATCTTTCAAACAGCAAATGTTAAATATTCAATAGAATTACTATTTAATTAATTAATTTATTTATTTTTAAAAAGAGGGAATAAAAAACTTAAGAACTTCTAATAATAATAATAATAATAATAATAATAATAATAAATAAATAATTAAAATAAGAAGATCATAAAGTTACCTATTAATAGTCAATTTTTCTATGAATTATACTGTAATTTGAAAATTAATTAACTTCGCATTCTCATGTTCTATCATTATAATTAATAAAAATTTTATCCACATAACTATAAAATTACATCTACATGCTTTCTTGAGTAGCATACATGTATATATTATCTCCTTTTTCTATTTTTATTTTTAAAGATATCCAGACTTGAAAACATGGTAAGTTAACCTTAAACAACAACAAAAAAAACATAAAAATAAAATTAACTAATCAAGTAAAAACCTTAAAGAATATTTAGTTATGAGTTAAAGAAGAAAGAAGGAATCTACAAAGAGAAGCAAAGAGAAAAAAACAAATATTTTTTCTAAAAGAAAACTCATGATTCATATAATCAAGAATCCAAAAAAATAATTAAATATATAATTACAATAGAAAAAGTGATAATTATATTATGCATATCGAATCATTTTACCTCGTAAAAGCAAACTATGTAAAAATGTGTAATATTCTTCATTATAGATATATCTCCTGCAAAAATATCATATCAAAGAAGAGAATAAAATTAACCAACCAATGAGATAAAAGATGAAGGATAAAAAAAATGAAAATAAAACAATCATCATATATGTCTCAAAATAGGTTTTTATAAGTGTGATTTTAAGGAGTTATGAAATTGTATATTAAATAATTTGAAGGTTATGAATATGAAAGGTTAGAAATTATAGATGTTACTAAATTAATTATGTAATTGAAGAGGTATGAATTAAAGAGATGATTTTATAAAATAAAATAATTGAAACAAATATTTTAAAAAACCACAAAAAAAAAATGATTCTAGGCCATTGAGAGGTGTCACATCACTTCTTATATATATATATATATATATATATATACTAGTAAAGAAAGCACGGGCGCTGCCCGGGCCCAACATTAATAAAGTTATATTGTTACTCTCTCCGTCCCATATTAGATGAGAATCTTATAAAAAAAAAAATTTCATATTATTTGAGCACTTATTAAATTATGATAGAATTAATTAATTCTTTTCCATTTTACCCTACAATTAATATGACCATTCCTATATTGTATGTGTATTTTTTGTAACTCATTTCAATGTGCATTGATATAAACAAAGGGTAAAATGGTGAAGTCTTCCAATGTATTAATGATTTCTTAATCACCGTGTAAAGTTGGAAGTGCCCATCTAATATGGGACGGAGAGAGTATAGTTTATGTATTGTTATAAAATTAGTAAAGATTGTTATAATATATTTTGCTCATAAGTGAGCTAATATAAAAACTTATTTGTCATTTGTCTTTTTAATTTCAATTTCAAATAGCAAATAAATGTACCGATAAGATTGAGGGTAGAAATGAAACATATCTTTCTAAATTTAAGTAAAAATAAACAGAGTAGAAGTAACATTAGGGTTATCGATAGGACGATTCATTCGGTTATTTTTAAAAAAATTATATCATTCAATTTTTCGGCTATTTTATAATGTATAACCAAAATTAAAATTTTAAAATCATCCCAATCCTAATTTATGTGACACAAGCAGTACAAAAATTAGTCTTTTTTTTGTTGTCTTGTAGATATTTTAAGTTATTATTTATTGTAAATTATAGTACTTTTTATTAAAGTTTTTAATAACATATGTTACTTTTTATGTTTGAGAGTTAAACCAACTTTTTTTTATATGTCTTTTAATTTTATATGTGTTTTGTCCTTTTCCATTTTCAAAAACTAATACTCTGTCCATTTCATTTTATATGTCATTTCTTTTTATAAATATATTGGTTATTCCCTCTTCTTATGTCATATATTATGAAATTTGAGAAGTTATTGAAATTTTTATATGATTCTAAAAATATTTTAAATTGTTAGCTATTGTGATTTGTAGTACCTTTTTTTTACAGAATTTTGAAAATAATATTTATTACTCTCTTTGTTCTAATTTACGTGGCACATGCAAAATTTCAAATATTAACCATTTTTTATATGTCTCTTTACTATATTAAGTTGTTAATTATTGTATTTTATAGTACATTTTGAACTTAATTTTTAAAGAATATATGTTATTTTCCATGTCCCAATTTATGTGGCATTAATTGATAGATTTGTTGGAGTCGAGAGAATTTTTTTGTTAATTATTGTAATTTATAGTTTCTTTTTCGTCAATTTGAAACAATATATGTTCTTAATTGATAGATTTTTTGGAGCCGACAATTTTTTTTGTTAATTATTGTAATTTATAGTTTCTTTTTCGTCAATTTCAAACAATATATGTTTATCATATAATCCATTTTATGTGGTAGCAATAGAATTTAGAGAGTCAATTAAATTTTTTATATAACTTTTAAATATTTAAGCTATTAATTATTGTAATGTATAGTATTACTTATATTATTTTTGAATATAAATGTTACCTTTTTTATCCTAATTTATATGGCATTGATAGAATTGAAAGTGTCAAATAATTGTTAATTATTGTAATATGATATGTAGTACTTTTTATGTAGTTTTTACTATTTTTAAGCATACTAACTATAGTATTACTTATATTATTTTTAAATATATTTAAATCTACTACTTATATATAATTTTTTTAGTAGATAAGTGTGAATGTGAGGGTATTTTTAAATACCCAAAATACCCTCACATTCACACTTATGTTCAACCCTCTCCTTTTTTTTGGTGCCACGTGTCGAAAGAGGAGTGAATTTATTCACTCTTCTTATATAGTAATATATATGTAGTGAGAGAGAGAGAGAGAGATTTCGTTGCTTTTTCTAAATTGCAAACAATAACTCAAAGAATGGATCAAACAATAAGCAAAAAGAAAGGAAAAAAATGTTCAAAGAGAATTATCACGTCGCCTAATTTATGCTTACTTTATATATTGATAGAAATTGTTCAATAATATTATTTATTGCATCATAAATTATCATTAAATCACTAAATTAATGACAATAATTTTCGGACTAAACTGAAAAAGAGATAAATAATTAAGAAATAATTTTACAATTTTTATATATAAATTAAAATAATTAGAAAAAAAAAAATTTTAAAAATTGAAAAATAAATAAATGTCATTCTTGATTATAGAGACATGTCAATTATAAATAAATAATGTAACATCTTTCACCTAAATTTTAAACCTTTTTCTTTTATTTTTTTCACATAGAAATATTGATTACAATTATATATACAATAAAACCTCTATAAATTAATATAGGTGGGACCATGAAATTTTATTATTTTATAGATATACTATTTAATCGATAAATTAATAATTATTAATTTAAAGAATGGTTTGAGATCTAATGAAAAATCGTATTTGATCATATCTTACTAATTTGTGTATCATATTTATTGATTTCACATTAAAAAAATATTATACATAAAGTACAACGAATACATCAAAATTATTGTATCTTACTAATTTATGTATCATATTTATTGAATTGCCACTATCGTGCAAACAAAAGAGCATGGATGACAAATGTGCTTTTTGATGAATATATTTGTTGGTTTGACCACAAAATGCATAGTAAACGAGTTTTGCTTATGGTAGATAATTGTCCAGCCCATAATAGACATATTGAAGGCCTACAAAATGTTGAATTGTTTTTCTTGCCACCCAACATGACATCAAAAATTCAACCTTGTGATGTTGGGATAATAAGAGCTTTCAAGATGTATTATCGTAACATATCTTATCGTAGGATATTAGAAGGCTATGAAGTGACACAAACTGATCCAACAAATATTAATATTTTGGATGCTATCAATTTTGCAATCCCTGCTTGGACAACAAATGTTCAACAAGAGACAATAGAAAATTGTTTTCGACACTGTAAAATTCATCCGGGGATGCAATCTCAGAGAATTTGAATGAACCCACTTGTGAAAACGTCATTCATGAACTTGAGGTCATGATTAATGATCTCGGTTACCACAATAAAATGGATGGCAATAACCTGTTGGATTATCCGGGTGAAAGTGATACATGTTCAGAGGTCCAAAGCTTAGAAGAAATTGTGGATACCATCAGAAAAAACATTGTTGATGATGAAGTTGAAGATGATACTATACCTTTGGAACCAGTTATGCGTAAGGAAACACTTATTGCATCTAGAACTCTTCACAATTATATGGTGTAGTTCGACAATACCGGAGCTCTTGGATGCATTAAGAAAAGTTAGAGATGAACTTCAACTAAATTTAAATTTTATGAAAAAACAGAACACAATAAAATCATATTTCACTAAATTGTCTTAGATATATTTGTACTTTTAAAGAATTATTAATTTATGATATCAATGGGACAATATATTTATATAGGGGTCTTCTGAAAATATATTATCTTATTATCTTATCGAAATTAGTGATTTTTTTTCCATTGGCCCAAGTCAGGACCGAAGGAAAATATTACTTTAGAGAAATTATTAATTTACCGAGTATTTATTTATAGTTACTCCTTTTTGCATAATTTTATCATCATATCTTATAATTCAGAACATTAACTTTAATTGAAAATACAGAAGGAAAATAAATCAGAAAAATAAAGGACTAAAGAAATTAGTAGAACAAAGAAATTGAAAGAAATTAATAACATCGCGACTAATTTCGATTCCATAAACGCCAAATTTGCTATTCTGTCAAACTTTGTTTTTCCTTGTTTCTTTCATTTTCTTTTCTATTCTGCTCCCTTCAATTGGAAATATTATCTCCTTAATCTCCTCCTAATTTGATATAAGTTCCACAAATAAATTGATACTTTCTACAAATAATTCTTCTTGCCTTTTGTCACTTTCATTACTTTTCATATAAATTTCTCTAACAAAATGAAAAAAAAAATCGTAGTATTTATATCCTTATTGGAGAAACTACTAATTGAAATCATACCAAGAAATGAGGAAAAGCTCATTCAAGTAGTAATAGGCACCGATAATTAAGCCCATGAAATAGGTCATTTCGAAAGGACTTCGAGTTTGTATATCTTTCTCTTCTTAAAGAAATATGTACATCTCAGAAGGAAAAGAAGCAAATCGAAGGAGCACTTGGTCGCATATTCCATGACCCTTCTATTTTATATGCTAAAGTAAGCAGTTTTGCCTTTTCATCTTCCATTTAGTAATTGAATGTATGTATAGATCTTAACGTATATTGTTAATACTTTCAGTTTTTTTGGCCTTTTATCTTCCATTTAGTAATTGAATGCATATAGATCTTAATGTATATGGTTAATACTTTCAGTTTTTCAGTTCTTCTAAAAGTATTGTATTTATTGTGAGGAAAAATATTCAAAAAATTGGGAAGATAGATAAATAGGAATCCTGGCTTCTAAGAGGTGACACATCACCGTTTTCACAATCAGCTTTATATTATATATAGATTTGTGTCTAGATTACAATTAAATAGATATTACTTATTTAGACTTTATATAATTATAGGCGTGGAACATGTACAATATTATATTTCTTATTTCCAAATGAAATTAAGAATTATCTCAATGAAAGATTTGATATTTTATTATATGCCAGATCATTTGTGTTTTACATGGATAATATGAAATATTTGGCAGATATGTTGAATGACTATACATGCATTTATAATTAGTTCATAATTATCTCATGAACTAGTATATTGCATCTTTAATGAATACTCCATAAAGAGATCTAAAAGTATTAAGTTCATTATTAGATAACTATTTTAATTTTCAAACAAAAACTCTTACTCTAACAATTATCTGTTTAACACTAATTGGTAAAAAATCTTCCTATATCCACCATCATATATACTTATATATCCTATAAATACTTCATATTTACAAGTCAAATATTATAATAAAATGCTAAGGACTTATGAAGAGCCCGATTATCATATACTATAAGTTTATAGTAATGGGTACACTTGGCTACACGTGCGTACCCAAAAACTAGAATAATGTTGAGTGCCTGAATTCAGACTTGACACGAGTAGTTCAAAATTTGAGAGTTCGTTTAATAGTAAAATACTATGGAAGCGTCAAGAAAACAACATGTCAACCTATTTTCATATAAGACCATTTAAAAGTATTGGGTTCGAAAGCAATTAGGGCATCATGCGGAAGCTTACAATTGCATATCGATCATATGGTTGACAAATTAGACGACAAAAACTTATACTAAAAAACATAATATTATTATATGAAAACTAATATAAAAGAAAAATATTATAAATTGTTGAGAGAATAAATCTCTCCGTAAACTAAACTCTTAAACGTCTACATTGTGGAAGTTATTTGTGTTATGCTATGAGAATAATAATTTTCAATTTATAGATCTCCAAACTTTTCCTCTAAGGAAAGAATAAACCAAATATGGAAGAAAATTATATTTTTCTAATACTTTGACTTTTCTTTAAGGAAAAAAATAAATTTCAAATCAAGAAAGGCAAAACTCTAACATAAGTAAAAGTGATGTAATAAATCTCACAACTGACAAGTAATTTTTTATTTAGAATCTCAATACATCTTGATTGAACCTCAAAAGATGAAGAAAATACAGGAAGATGTTGTTCAAGTAGCTGTCTAGTTTATAAATCGTAATACGAGTCTAGGATTCTTGCAATAGTTTCTCAACTTCACTAAAATGACGGGAAGCAGTACTAAAAAGCCTATGATAATGAAAACAAAGAAGAAACCAGTTACCCAGTAAGGTATTATGCACAACATCACAGTAATATAGGTTAACGCCAAGGCAACAAGTGAGACTTGCAGTTCTAACTGCAAAGGAAATCCTATTGTAAGGAAATTTATCGCATAGAGGGATACGGAAAATCCGAGGGAGTTGAAAACCAAGAACAGGCCATAGCTAAATGGATAGCTGGTAGCCATCACTGACTGTCCTGCGAAATGCCGCAGGGGCACTACTATGCCATCATGACTAGTACTACTGTTGTTATCGTCATCAGGCGAGTAAGTGTCCTGCCATAAGCCTCCTGGTGGATTGAAACCTGCTTGATAAGTTGCTGTTGCAATCAGAATGGCTATCACAAGAAGGGTGTCTCTTACTTTTCCTGGACAATCTTTGGTCTTATCATACTTGAAGAAATCCAGAAGCTTCTCTGAATTAGATCGAGACCCATCGTCCCTTCTTTGCGCTCTGCTGGATTGTTCATTTGATGGATCTTGAACTGGAATAACCAAAACTTGCAAGTTTTCAGCAGATAAAGCACCAGATGCTCTTAGAATTTCCTCAATATCTCTATCTCCGGATTCCTCTAATAGTACCTCCAAAGGTGTAAGGCCTTTCTTGTTCAAAGAATTCACCTCAATTGTGCCCTTAGATACAACATTCTCATCCAGCAACATATCAACAACCTGAATGAATGAATCATAGAAAGTTAAAAAATCAAGATCAAAAGATGAGACATATATATATATATATATATATATATATATAATGAAAAGATACTTGCCTCGTATTGCTTAGTTGACACAGCAAGATGCAAAACAGTGTTTCCTTGGATATCCTTCTTGTTTAAAAGATCATCCTTGAGGTTGTCAAGTAATAACTTGAATGCTTCAAACTGATGATTCTTGACAGCTAAATGAAGGCAAGTCTTGCCACGAGCAGTTACTTCTTCTGCTGAGTCTGGCAAAGCCACAAGAAGCTCCTTCATGACATGTCCTCTGCCTTTGATTACTGCAGAGTGAAGGGGAATTCTTCTGTCCTTCCCCTTGACAAGGCATAGCTTACTGTCAACATTCAACAGCTCCTTCACAATCTCTGTATCTCCATTTGCCGTGGCTATATGCAAAGGGCTGAAACCATCCTGGTTTAGTTCTCTTGCAAATTCTGGCCTCAAATGAATAATCTCCTTCATGAACTCAAGATGGCCACCCGAACAAGCAATATGCAGAGGAGTTTCACTACCTGCTAATGAAACTTCCCTGAGCAAAAGAGGATCTTCTTTGATCAAGCTTTGCAAGTGATGAACATCCCCTGTTTGAGCAGCCTCCCTCAGCCTTCTATCCATTAGTTCTACCAAAGAATTATGCTATTTCACCTCTGAATTCTAAAAATCTATCTCTTTTCTAGGCTATAAGAAAAGAGAAAAGAGTGGACTTAGGGCATCTCCAACCCAATCCTCTATTTTACTCTTCAAATATAGAGTTTTTAATTTTTTCAAACAATCAACTCCAACTCAATTCTCTATTTTACTCTCTAAAAAGGAATCTTTTTCTCTCTCCTCAATATTATATTATTATTTATATTTCATTCTTATTTTCTTATTTCATAATATAAATCATTTCTTCTTTTTGCAAATAATCACTCTATAATCTTTACATAATACAATTTTTTTTTCAAATTCTTCATTAATATAAAATTATATTTTATTCTAAATTTCTAAATAACATAAATTGCAATACATATTATATATAATACATATTAACGAACAATTCAAATAAAAATGAACTCATTGATGAAATATAATTGCATCATAAATATTGTATTATCGTAAAATTTATTTTAAATTTTACATAAATACTCAACTTTTAAGACTATTAGGTTACTCTCATGAATAGGGGTGTGCATCGGTCAGTTCGGTTTTATGTATTATCGGTTAGGTTTATCAGTTTTTGGTTTTTAAATATGTTAAACCAATAACCAAACCAATAATATATTTTTTATCGGTTTTGGTCCTTAACGGTTCGGTTTTCAATTTAACCAATAAGAAAATATTTATAAAACAAATATATGACTTTTCTAATAAATTTGATGCGAAAACACAATAATGTAACTTTACAAAAGCTCATAAAATAGAAACAATAATAACAAAGATGAAAAGAACTATACAAGCGTAACACAAAGAGAAACTAAGAGGAATATGGTTCTTACTTTAGATTTTAACGTTTTTTATAATGTGAAATTGTGAACTCAAATCCATTGTGAAGTGTGAATTGAAGGCTAAAGGACAAAAATAGTAACTACTAAGGTATTAAGATTAATATATAATATTTATGTACAAGTAAAAGTAGTAAATTACTAGTCTTAATGGGTTATCGGTTTACCCAATAACCCAATATTAAAAACCAATATCGAACCGATAACCCAATAATTTTTTTATAAAACCATTAAAAAACCGTTAACCCAATAACCCAATAACAATAAACCAATAACACTTTTATCGGTTGATTCGGTGTTTGCACACCCCTACTCATGAATGTTCTATTAATGCATTACAGAGTTCAAAATAAGCATTTTTTATCCTTATTTTTTATGTGTAGCTAAATCTTATTTAAATTAACAATTTCATCTTGTGTCCAATTATTTCGTGTACTAATTTACTTCCCCTATTCCATTTTGAACTATTGCATCAAATATTTGCATGCTCTTTAAAAAGTGTAGTTTAATAATTTATCATTATAACATAAAAGTAGATTGTTTGAATTATCATGTAATTTTTGTGCATACTTCATAATGAAAAATAATTCTAATCCAATTTACATATTTAAATGACAAAAAAAAATTAAAAATTAAATTAGAAAAATTGTTAATTCGGGATGGAAGTAGTATACTTATCAATAATGTTTTAGATGTTATATTACTTAGAAAATAATTACAAATATTAGAGACATAATTAATAATCTTATATAATATAAATAATATTAAAATAACTTTAAATTACATATTTAAAGTGACCATTTCTTTTAAAAAATAAAATAGAAAAATTATTAATTTGGGCGGAAGTAGTAACTTGTTGATAATATATTTTTAAATGTTATGTTACATTAGAAAATAATTACAAATGATACTAATATAATAGAAATAATATTATAATAATCAAAAAGTAAAATAGAGAGGTGAATAGTAGTTAATTGAAGAATAGAGAGTGAAATAGAGAGTGGTTGGGGAACTCATTCTCTATTTTACTCTCCAAATATAGAGAATGAAGAGTAAAATAGAGATGGGTTGGAGATGGTCTTAGTTGACTACACTATTTGCTTCCTCTTCTTTTCTTCTGTATTTCCTTTTTCATACTCCTTTCAAATATGATACTCACACACAACCTCTCTACTACCGCATAAAAGTATGGCCTTGTTGAGTCACTCTAAGAGTAGAATCAGCAGCTCACCTCACGTTTTAGGAACCAAATGAGGAATCACACGTAGACGAACTTGAGCATTCTCCTGCTCTACGGAGCCCTCTGGAGCTAGAGTTGGGGGTGCTTGACGCCTCAGACTCCACTTGTGAAATTTCTCATATTGAATGATTTAGTGTAGACACTTATAGGGTTTGGACCAAAGCTAGTAAGTTTGACTAAATTAATAATGAATTCTAGAGTCCGGAGCCAAAAGAGCGATTTTTTTTTCTCCAAAATGCAAAAAGGGGCATTCAAATTCTCTCCTAAGGAAGATAGATCCTTTGTGGTTTTAACCGCAATTAACGGCGTCCAATAAAAAAAAAATGCTGCTCTCGCTGCAACTGCAGTGAGTATTTTTAATAGCAAATGCCTTTGCAACTGCATTGAACACAACTTTAATCGATTTTAAGGATCCAAAAAGAATTATCACATAAAGTGATCGTGTTTGTTTTTCAAGAATTAAATTGATTAATCTTGAAATTCAAATTAAAGTAGATCAATTTAATTAATTGTAAATTTGGAATTATTAATTTCCACCATGGTCAAGAGCAGCTATGCGACATGACTCTCTTGGAGGATATATAACTAGGAAAGTCTGTTTATCAAGTTGTACTAATCTAGCAATAATGGGTAATCTAAGTATTTTGAATTTCAATGTAATAGACACTAGTATGGCCCCTGATGGAGAAGGAATGATCCAAATCCATCACTTAGCTAACCTAGATGCTAATATGCTTGATCGCCAAGTAGCAGATGGTGCAAGCACTTCCTATGTAATGACTATGGACTTAAACAAGCTTCCCGAAATGGGTTTGCCAAATTTGCTTCTGTGGATGTTGGTTTTATTCAATCCCAAGCAGTCCCTTTTTACTCGTGAAAACTATTCTGTTTTTTCTTTTAGTATATATATTGATGAAATTGTAATCATAGGTAATGATATTCAATTCATCATATCAAATCGTTGATTTGGAGATAGAGGTGATGGAGGAAGAGTATCGGGAGTGGGAATATACTTAGTTTGTTATATAAATAAACCCCATTTCAACCAAAAAAAATATCCCAATGTACTTCCATAACATATTTTGTTCGAAAAAAAAAATGGAGCAGGTTAAAATTTGGAAATCTTGGTATTTTTATATTCTAATCAACATACGAAAAAACAAAATTGTCTATAAGTTATTAGTTTTAAAATTAAATTTTGAAAAATGCTTTGCGATTTATGTTTTCTTTTTTTAAAAAAAAATAATAAATTAAATAAACTCGCTACAGGTGCAGAGATTTTATGTTTTAATTTTTTTTATGGAGCAATGATTTTGTTAAAAAAAACTTTTAACGTTTCTCGTTGATTGAGCAGCAAGAAAAGAAAGAAAATTGGACGCCTCATTAACGACGGTTAAAATCAAGGATCTCACTCCCTCAAGAGCAAATTATCTGTTTTGTTTTTTTTAAAAAAAAAATTGGATGAATTTTTACTCATTTTAGAGAAAAAAAAATGGTCATTTTGACTCCGGACTCTATATTCTAGCTCCGTCCATGGAGGACAGATATGCATGAGAAAAGTTACTAAAATGCCAAAGATATAAGATTCTAAATACATAATCTTATAAGTAACCGTCAAAGTTTCAATAAAAATCTTAAAAATTGAATTCATCATATTTAAATCATGATTTGTCTCAACGTGAAAGATAAGCAGATAACTAATGTCGTCGTTGGCATTAATCGACATTCATTTGGTAATATCTTCATCGGGCCAATTGATTAAGGAGCTCTAAAATTATAAAGATGACAATAAACAAGAAACACAGGGTTAGAATTATGGTTTTGAACTTTACTGTTTTAGTTTTTGAAGAAATTCTAGTTAATAGTTGGTTAGCTAGTTTTTTCTTATTTAGTAATTAGTAGTTTGTTAAGATATATTTTTCGGGAGATATTCTAATTTCTAGACTAGTTTATTATTATATTTTACTGCTTTTACTCGAGTCAATATTTGAAACGGTTATTGAACTATGAGAAAATATTTAATTAAGTCATTAAACTTTATTTTGTATCAATAAAATCACTCAATTAAAAACTTTTATCTTCAAAAATCTCTCAGTTTAAAGGTTTTATCTTCAAATATCACTCAACAACATTTATTATTAAAATAAATTTAACATGACAAAATAAAATAAAAAACTATATCATATATTCATGCCCAACAAATAAATAATAGTAGTATAGACTTTATATATTACTATACCTAACCCTCCACTAATTAAGACTAATTCCAGGTAGAAAGCAAGTCATTCTTTCCTCAGATTAGTACTTTCTGCTAAATTACTAATTATAAATTACTAATTTAGTTTGTCTAAACACCAATTCCGGGTAGAAAGCAAGTCATTTTTTACTCAGATTAATACTTTTTGCTAAATTATTTCTACAAAATATTAATATAATAATCATTATCAAATAATGATGTTAAAGCATGCTGTCAAGTTGACAATGCAGCGTTGTATCGATCTTTTGGTAATTTCCGAATAACGTTCTGCAATTTTATGCTTAATTAAAAATTAGTCTTTTGAGAATCTAATTTTGGGTGGGACGGATATAATAATAAATATATTCTATTATTTTATTTATAGAGTTCTTAATTACATGACATAAAAAAATATATATGTTATTTGTTATCTAAAATTTATTTTAATGATTAATGTAGCTGAGTGAATTTTTAAGATAAAAGGTTTAAGTTGAGTTATTTTATTGATACAAATCAAAGTTGAATGACTTTGGTAGATAATTTCTCATAGTTCAATTATAGGTGATTAGGACGTTATGCGGAAGCTTATAATTTGCAAATCATATGATTGATAAATTAGACGACAAATAAAAACATATTATTAATAGTGTTTGGTCAAGTGACCTACATATTATAAAATTAATATAATATTGAAAAAAATATATAAATATGTTTAAGAGAAAATCTCCTCATAAACTACATTGTGAATGCTCGTGTTTTTTATATGAGAAGAGGAATCTTCAATTTATAGAGTTCCAAACTTTTCTTCCAAAGAAAGAATAACTCAAATATGGAAGAATATTATATTTTTCTTTCAAGAAAAGTAAAGATATTTATGGTAATGTTTTGTCTTTTCTTTTAGAAAAAAATAAACTTCAAATAAGGTAAGAAAATCAGGACAAAACCCTAACACTTTTAAGATATTAACTCCTTTTATTTTTATAAATGTAGAGTTCAAGAAATCAAAATAATATTTCTCTTTGACAACAATATTTTTTCCCTCATTATACTCTCTCTCTGATATATATACTAGATGAGTGTCGCCCATGCTAAGCACGGGCCCAACATTTTAGGCCAAGTAATACTAACATTTTGCACCAGCAATGGTGTTGTCATTCGGCCAGGACTTGACTTTTAGTTCCTTGTTTGTTTGCTATAATAAATGTCTAAAATGACAGAGAACATAAAATCATAGGCATTCTTCTTAACATAAGGCAACAATCTTCAAAATTACACGTGCCCAACTCCTCCCATAAAATTTATTGCAACCATAACTTGATGAGCATACTTCATAGGTAAGAACCAGTAACCCCATCACCACCATTTGTATACATCTAAGTGAGATTTAACTTTGAAATTCACACAAAATAAAAGGAGCACAAACAATGTGTTTATCTACATTTTGCCCCTTGAAAAATGAATACATTTATCACTTGTGTCTATCATCCATCCTCCAAACCTAAGACAACAAACCTATTAGCCTGAATAACTTCATCAGTAGTACTTCAAAAGTGTTATTCCAAAAACAAATAAAAGACAAATTTAAAAAAAAGAAAACTTTAAATTGCCAAACTACCCCTGGCTACAAGCAGGCATGTTGAAACTTGAGAAGTTACTCAAAATTTTATATGATTTTTAAGAATATTTTAAGTTATTAATTACTGTGATTTATAATTTTTTAAGTGATTTTGAAGTAATATATATTATTTTGTTCTCCCAATTTATGCAGCATAGATATAATTTCAAAGATTAATCATTTTTATGTCTTTTAAATATTTTAAATTGTTAATTATTGTAATTTGTATTTCCTTTTACATAATAGGCATTCTTTTTAACATAAGGCAACAATCTTCAAAATTACACGTGCCCAACTCTTCCCATAAAATTTATTGCAACCATAGCTTCATGAGCATACTTCATAGGTAAGAACCAGTAACCCCATCACCACCATTTGTATACATCTAAGTGGGAATTAACTTTGAAATTCACACAAAATAAAAGGAGCACAAACAATGTGTTTGTCTACATTTTGCCCCTAGAAAAATGAATACATTTATCACTTGTGTCTATCATCCATCATCCAAACCTGAAACAACAAACCTATTAGCCTGAATAACTTCATCAGTAGTACTTCAAAAGTGTTATTCCAAAAACAAATAAAAG
>NW_026025216.1:29045-29213 GCF_019186545.1 Solanum stenotomum
ATATATATATATATATATATATATATATATAATGAAAAGATACTTGCCTCGTATTGCTTAGTTGACACAGCAAGATGCAAAACAGTGTTTCCTTGGATATCCTTCTTGTTTAAAAGATCATCCTTGAGGTTGTCAAGTAATAACTTGAATGCTTCAAACTGATGATTC
>NW_026025217.1:0-465 GCF_019186545.1 Solanum stenotomum
TAGACGCTCCGTTTGAGTTTCGAATTTTGTTGGCGTTAAACTAGTTTCTTGGCATCTTATTGAATTTCGGGTCAATGAGTCCTCGAATTCAAATTCTGACGGTCCCATTGAGTCCGGAACGTCGAATTTAGTGGGGGTACACATTTTGTTTGTGTGCACGAGATTCAGAACGAATCCCGAGGGTCCAAAGCGGACTTAAACTTTGGGGTTATTGTTGTGTTTCAGCTGCAACAACAGCCTTTTTTTTAAGTAAAAAATCAGTAGCTAAATTCCCACAACTTGAAAATACCCATTTCTCCATTTTTAGACTTTGAGAGCTCGAAAATAGGTGATTTCAAGTGGGTTTTCGCAAGGAATTCATTGGGTAAGTTATTTCCAACTTATATCTTTGATTTCCATCGATTATTTATTGATTTTAACATCAAAATTTGAGATTTCAACTGAAAAATTTGGGGGTTTTTGCCT
>NW_026025218.1:0-861 GCF_019186545.1 Solanum stenotomum
GTACCATCAAATAAATGTACATAAACATTTTGAAATAAAACTAGGAGTAAACAACAACCATCTTTGGATCAAATTAGTTGATTAAATTAACGTCAGGTGTAAAAATAATTCGATGAGCAAATTTAAACAGTAGCAATTCATGCAATCAACGATATGATATGCGTCATAAAATAGTGGCATATAACAATACATGTAATTTTAAGGATTACATAACATCATAATCGAATTCAGAACAATTATTTCATTGAATTATATAAGGAATTATAATTACCTTTTCGTAAAACTTAATTCCAATAAAAGAAACCGCTATAATCTACTGATTTCCAAAGTTAATTATAATTAACTTTAAGGAGCCACGAACTTGAATCCACAAAAAAATCTTTCTGACTTAAAGTGTATTGCTTCTTTTTTTTTTGTGTACTGTTATTCCGTATAACTGATGATGATTTATCATGATGATGTATTGTGATATATATAGGAGTCCTCTTTTTTTTAGATACGTGGGGGTGTGGGTCTCTTTTTGGTTTTTTTTTTTATTTAATTTTTAGTCGTGTATAGGGATTTGTTAGTTGCTGCTAGGTTTTTGTGGGGATATAGTAGTATAGGGGTGAGTATATGGGGTTTGTGGGGTATGGGAAGTGGGGGTGAATTTTCTTATTTTTATTTTTAGTTTTATTTTTACTTTTAAAAGAATAATAATTAACTATACATATAAATAATAAATCATAATAATATATCAACTAATTAAAGGAATATTAAAAATTATATTTTATTATTGGTACAAAATAATAATAAAACTAACAGCAAAAATAGCCCACAAAGGCACATAACTAAAATTTAAAACATCATCACTTCACATAA
>NW_026025219.1:0-2350 GCF_019186545.1 Solanum stenotomum
CCAAAAAACTCATATAACGATCCAAAAATAATTAAATTTCTTACTAGGTCGTTCTTATGAATCTACCAAATTTCAGATTAATCAGAGTTCCTTTTTTTTTTTTTGAATTCCAAAACTATGATCAATTTGGTTGAAAACGTTGTTTGGCCAAAATAGAATTTAAGATTTTCCCGCTCAATAATTCTTATTATATATCATAATTTTGTGAAATAGATACACGAATTAAGAATAAAGAACGAAATTCTAAAATTCCAAAAGAAAAGCATGTTTATGTATACATTGAATATTAAAATTCAAAACACACCTCATAGATATCAATGCATCTTGAACAATAAATTTTGATGAAAAAATGACTACTCATGCAACATACATATGTGGTGTCAGATATTCACTTCGACAAATTTAGAACAAAAACTAACTCAGATGGAGAGTATATGTTAATTTAGGTCAAGTGAATATCATTATCCCTAGATCCATTGATGCAATCAAATATTACTCAGATAGGGAGAGTCAATACAGATAATCAAAACTAGAGATTAAATTTTAATGACTTGTATTAATTTCATCCGATAAGGAGGAAGGTCTAAGCCAACTCATGAACTTAATACTTCACTAAAATTTAGTCATGAATACCATAGAGAATAATCTCTATCACCACTATATCTTAGTCAAGTAACTTTTTGGTAAAATTAATTTTTCAAGATACAAAAATTATCTAAAAACATCATCTGAATGACCTCAAATTACCAAATCACTATATAACAATGAGTGTTTTAAATTTGATCATTTCTGATGAACCTACCGAATTTCAGATCAATTAGAGTTCAAAATTAATATGTATCTCCAAAGCTATGATCAAATTCAGATTCAAACGATTTGAGGAAAAATGAACAGATCTACATCCTTATCATATATCAATTCATGTTAACTCATCACGTGTAATCATGTACCACGTATAACATAAATAAAACCGATATAAAAGATGTCATTCATACTAAATCACATTATAATTCTAAAAAACTACTTTAAAATCATTTTAACGATAAAAAAAAAATAACCACATAGCAATGAGTACTTCTTACTAGGCCGTTATCAATGAACTTACCAAATTTCAGGTCAATTGGAGTCTATAAAGAATCTTTATTTCCAAAGCTATGACCAAATTCAAATTCGGGTGATTTAAGCATTTTTAGGAATTAAAACAATATGACCTACATTCTTATCACATATCAATTGATATTAAATCATCACGTGTAATCATGTTCTAGATTTTACATGAACATAACTGACATTAAGAATGATCTTATCATATTCAAATCAAATTTTAATCCGACAAACTATTTAAAACCATCTAAACGATTTTCGTTGGAACCATCAAATTTCAAGTCAATCAGATATCATAAAATTCATGACCACCTTAACTATGATCAAATTTGAAAAAATAATCGTTTCAGGCATAGTTAAAGATTAAAATAACTAGATTCACATTTTGATTCTCTTTTTAATAATTATCTCATGAGCACAAAACATACTTGTGTCCTGTCTTTCGGCTAAGACACACAACTAACCTCTTTACAACATATTGTTCTCTCAATTAATACACTTGAGAATTCAAGATATTATATTTCTCCCTTTAAACCGGTGAAAATCTTTAATATCTCTTCTCATGAATTAATTTAAGTGTTACTAGTAGCTAAAGGTTAATCTCCTTCCGAGTAAACAAACCTTTACTAGTATACATTTATGAAGAACAATCCATACATGATACATTGAGAGTATTCTAACGACTCAAATAAATAGCCCATTTTCGTAGATCCTATTTATTTATCATAATTCTCAATTCACATATTGTAATCTCATATATTCTATTCAACAAAAGAAAAAATCAAAAGTTTTCTTGTAGTGGCTGTCACCGTCACTATGATTCTCTTAAGCATCTAATGAATAGATCATAATTCATATATGTTAATATGCCTTAAGAAAAAAATTGACCAATTGAAAACCAACTTTCTGCCAAAAAAATTTGAACACGGCATTCACAATTTTATCAAAAAATTAAAAAAATTACTTAGCCAAAAGAGATCTAGCCGCCGCTGTTAATAAGTTTTCAATCTTTCAACAAAGAAACAACTTTGTAACGTGTGAAATAGTGAACAATAGTCGGCTGAACAAGAAGCCGTGTTCTCGCTCCTTATCACATAAAAGATTAAAATAGTTTTGATTCATTCGCGCACCAGATCATATTCTCTAAAAAACTCGAGAACGACATCAAGACGAAAATCATATTTTAATCATGTTATCTATTTAGATGCAAGCAAGGTTCTTGATGCCAATTGTTGGAAAACTATAT
>NW_026025220.1:0-588 GCF_019186545.1 Solanum stenotomum
AGGGTCCTGCTAATCCCATTATGTAGGATGGTCCGGCTAATCTAAATCCCATTATGTAGGAGGGTCCTACTAATCTAAATCTTATTACGTAGGAGGGTCCTGCTAATCCCATTATGTAGGAGGGTCCTGTTAATCCCATTATGTAGGAGGGTCCTGTTAATCTAAATCTCATTATGTAGGAGGGTACTGCTAATCTAAATCTCATTATGTAGGAGGGTCCTGCTAATCCCATTATGTAGGAGGGTCCTGCTAATCTAAATCCCGTTATGTAGGAGGGTCATGCTAATCCCATTATGTAGGAGGGTCCTGCTAATCCCATTATGTAGGAGGGTCCTGCTAATCTAAATCCCATTATGTAAGAGGGTCCTGCTAATCCCATTATGTAAGAGGGTCCTGATAATCTAAATCTCATTATGTAGGAGGGTCCTGCTAATCTAAATCTCATTACTTAGGAAGATCTCAATTAACAGAATCATCAAATAAAATCACCACAATATTTTATCCCTATTTTTTTTTAAAATGTCTTATATTAGAAAATGTTTATCCTAGTAAAGAAATTAAAATAAAATAAAATAAAATAAAAATAAT
>NW_026025221.1:0-287 GCF_019186545.1 Solanum stenotomum
CTCTGAAATTCGATGACCCAACACTATCCCTTCCTTTACCATGAAATGACATTTCTCCCAATTCAGCACTAAGTTGCAGTCTTCACATCTTTTGAGCACCTCGGCCAAATGTTTTAGACAGTGATCAAATGAATCACCTACAACTGAAAAATGATCCATGAACACCTCAATAGTGTCCTCCACCATATCAGAAAATATTGACATCATACATCTCTGGAAGGTCGCTGGAGCATTGCACAATCCGAATGGCATCCGCTTAAAAGCAAAAGTCCCATATGGGCAAGTGA
>NW_026025222.1:0-1278 GCF_019186545.1 Solanum stenotomum
TCATCCCAATAATAGGGTGGGATATCACAACAAAGGTCTTTAGAAATGGGTGTCAATTCTGCAATAACATATGGAAGTATAGAAAGCACGTTCACACAATTAATTGGTGTCAGTTTCATATTATTCATATAATAAAATGCACACAATTAATTGGCCAAGTATTTACATGTAATGACCCTCCAGGTCATTATATGAAAATGACTTCATTTCATCGTTAAGAGCATTCCGATAGCAACCCAAGTCATTTATGACATGCTGGGCTTGCCATCTCAGTCACATGGTCGTTCATTTGGTTTTTGCACAAGTTTATGTGTTTTTGAGCTTTTGAAACATGAACAGTTGACCTCAATCAAAAGTTCACGAAAATGACTTCAAAAATGCAATTATAAAGGTTCTATTAGCTCCACAACATTGAGTTTGGTTTAGAACGACCTTTTGTGTGGATCCTGAGGCTTCTAGGCTAATTTCAAGCTACATTGTTCATTTTGGCAAAAAATGGAGCTTGGATGGGACTCACTTTTTTTCGAGATGACCTTGGTTTGAAGTTTTGAAAAATCCAAATTTGGGTTAATAGCATATTTCATTTGTGCACATAGGATTCTGAATAAATCTTGAGCACCCCGTTGGAAAATTCTAGAAATGGCCAAACCAGCTGATGTGCCTTAGCTGGTGTAACCCAATAAACAGTTCATGTTCGCGGACCCCTTGGCCACATTTATAAAGGCCTAGTTTGTATGGTTTATGATTGTGTGGCCTTAATACAAATATGAGGGTGTAGCCCATTTTTTCTTTGCATTCGCGGGCTCTCCTTTTCACGATCGTGATAAGACACTAACCCGCGTTGACCACCTTTGGACATTGTGATCACGAAATTTGACCTCCATGATCACAAGAAACATTTTATTAGTGGGCTACAATCCCGACCCTTTACCTCGCGATTGCGATGAGTTAATCCATCTCATTTCTTAAAATAAGACCATATCTGATCTGTTATTATTCTCAAAATTGTTTTGGTGATATCTCCCTCAATTGAGCTTCATTTTGGGTGATTCAATTTCGTAGACGTCAAAAAATTCATGGCTACGTGGTTTGGATTTTGGAGAGTGTCAGAGTGTAATGACCCTCTTAGTCATTTCTTTGTGAAGGCCTTCTATTTGCCATTTAAAACTTCCCATATTGACCCCAAGTCATTTACGACTTATTGGGACTGATAGTTTGGTCATCGTGTCGTTTGTGTGGTTTTAATGAAATTTTTTATATTTTAGAGATTTTAAATCT
>NW_026025223.1:0-1666 GCF_019186545.1 Solanum stenotomum
CCCCCCCCCCCCCCCCCCCCCCCCCACGCTCCACGTCCTTCACTCACCTCCACCATCTTTCCCTCTTTCTTCATCCTCTCAATACATGTTTGCATATCCAAATTTGAAATCTGAATCTTGACAACCAACATTATACATAGAGATTTGTTACGCTTGTTTCGTTATTCTCATGTATCTTGATTTTCATCCCTTTCATGTATCTGAGATAGAGTTCTTATTGTTATAAAGTTCAATTTTAAAAAGTTTGACAAATCAGATTTTACATTGTTTGATGTTGTTGTTTCTCAAACTACTTTTATGGCTGACCATTCACAAAATCGGATGATTTTTGTTAAAGTTATAAAATTCAATTTTAATTTTTTTTACACAATAAGTTTTACATTGTTTGATTTTTTTGTTTCACAAACTACTTTAATGGCTGACCATTCACAAAATCGGATGATTTTTGTTAAAGTTATAAAGTTCAATTTTAATTTTTTTTTTACAAAATAGGTTTTACATTGTTTGATTTTGTTGTCTCACAAACTACTTTAATGGCTGGCCATTCACAAAATCAGATGATTCTAGTTAAAGATACAATACATTAATAATAATATACCAAATGAAACACCTTTTATTTATTTATTTATTTATTTATTTATTTTCTTTCATGAATTTGTCATTACATGGTCTGACTCTACATCCGCCAACATTCAAGTCAAGAATAAATCTAAGTATAGGAACGAACTAATCATAATGGAAGAATTATGTCAAGCTTTACTTAACAGAATAGATACACTATTACACCCAACTACACATCAAGTGCAACAATATCGATATATATATATATTATTGTCTGAGATACACTCTATAAAACTAATATACATGATAAAAACGTCATTACTCTTACATCTAATTTCATTACTATTAAGAAGATATACATTATATATGTTTCTGAGATACATGATAACAACATTAAGGTACATGTCAACAAAATCATTAATCGTTAATCTAAGATCATTAATCTTAAAAAGATACTACAAAGAAGATAAAGTTTACAATTAGAGAATTATTATGGTTTATGATTTTGTTATTTTACGAAATTTTATTAGAGTTGATACTGAAAAGATGATGTAAATCCATTTGAATTATTAATTATTCATCAATTACTCCTTTATTTAAGGAAATGAGTTACGCTCCTTAATTAAAACTAATAAATCATGTATCTCGACTTTTAAAATGGACAAATACATATATCTGGTGAGGAATGATACATGTATCCAAAATTTAAAAATATAGTATAGAGAATAATATTCCAAACCATCAAAAAGAGAAATATAGTAGCCACTAACAGATCTGCGTGAATCTAGACAGGTACCCCAGTCGGAATTGCAGAAGGTTGTTAAGTTGAAAGAGAAAGAGGAAGAGAAAAATAGTCAAGACTTGGATTATTCAGCAAATAACGCAATACTCGCAAAGCAGCAGTTAAATGTGGTTCACGAGGGTCCTGCTTGTATTGACTGAGATGCTGCACCGTGAAGGAAAGATCAGGCCTTGTGTGAGTCAAGTAATTCAATTTCCCCAATAAATGATGATAAAGAGTTAGATTTGTGATAGGTTTTCCATGATTAGCTAATTACGTGATGGTTGGATCCAAATGACAAGAGACAGGTTGAAGACGTAAAGA
>NW_026025224.1:0-695 GCF_019186545.1 Solanum stenotomum
TGATAACTGAAATGCAATTAAATATATATGATTCAGCATTGGGAAGGGAAGTTACATCCTGAACAATATATGACATTAAAGAATCATGAACAACAATGACTCGTCTCGATTTTGAGGAGATATCACGTAAAAAGGAAGCCATGGGCTCACGAAGATGCAAAGATGCATCCCATAATGGCTGATGATGTAATGGGAATTTGCTCAAGGCATTAAAGTCAGGTGGAGGTGAGGCAAATTCAGGAAGTGGAATGTCATGGAAGTGGATTTTGGCTATGTCTAAAGGATTTAAAGCGTTAGCTCGAAGCAAAGCTTGACGATTATGTGTAGCTGAGCCAACATAATAGACAGGAAGATCATATGATGAGGAGATTAAACATGCTAGTTGAAGAAGTTGATTGAGATGGCCTTGAGCTAGAAATGGAACCATGACTATAACTACTTCATGGTTTGGTAAATTCTCCATGGAAGTAGAAAGATTGGAGTTTCGTGTTTCTATCAGATCCTCCATGTCTCCTGATTGAGTTTTTTCTCATTGAAGAAGCAGGGGGTTATATGGTAAATGTGTGAAGGTAAGAGGATGATTGAGTAGCAAATCCATCTCATTCACATATCTTTCAGATTTGTGACTACTAATTATTGTTCTATTATTTTTGAATTATTGAATGTTTTTGTAACACCCCAGAGAATTTTTCGAA
>NW_026025225.1:0-224 GCF_019186545.1 Solanum stenotomum
TTATCTACATGAACAATAGCCCACCATGAGTTTGATAAAATGTCATTGATAGAATTCTTAGGAAATGGAATGTCCAATGTACGTCCTATGAGTCGGATGGTCATATAATCATTGAAATGATGATGAAATGGATACATGTATATGATTTTCTCTATATAAGTGTTGTGAATCGACCAAGCCTAGCTCGGGGGGTTGTTGGCCCGGGTAACCGTATCAAGGGGTTG
>NW_026025226.1:0-1204 GCF_019186545.1 Solanum stenotomum
CCGATTCCACGAGCTCTCCAAGCATGCCACCATGATATTACCTACTGAGGAGGAGAGGATTCGTTGTTTTGTTCGGGGTTTGAGACTACAGTTGCGGATTGAGACTCAGTCTTTAGTCTCAGCGGGCCGCTCATTTTTGGATATAGTGGACCATGCCCGCACTATCGAGCAGCTCCGTCGCGAGGCCCAAGGGGGCAGCGACAAGAAAGCTAGACAGGAGGATAGCCATGATAGGCGTCGTTTCAGACCCCGAGAGTCTTATGATAGATCTCAGCAGAGGTTTCAGTCAGGTCAGTCTAGTAGCCCCTTCCAGGCCTCTCTCCAGGCATCGGAGGGTGATCAGCACCGCTATATTGGTTTTAGTGCCAGTCCTAGTCGGGGCCGAGATAGTTCACAGATGGGTTCTTCTGGCCGGGGTAGCCGACCTCCAGCTCTCAGTCGACAGTCCCAGGGGTGTTATGAGTGTAGGGAGTTAGATCATTGGGACCGCGAGTGTCCCCATCGCTGGTTAGCCTTACCCGCTCCACAGGCAGCTAGGCATGCGCCAGCGCCAGCACCTCCAGCTAGAGGCAGAGGCCAGGGATAGGACCGTAGGGGTGGTCACCAGGGTATACGGGGTGGTCCCCGAGGAGGCAGGTTAGGGGGCAGAGCCGATACACAGGGTAGGGGAGTCCAGGCCCATTTTTATGCAGCTCCAGCTAGAGCAGATGTTGAGACCTCGGACGATGTGATCACATGTACAATGTTATTATGCCATCAGCCCGCATCCGCCTTATTTGATCCAGGCTCTACTTATTCCTATATATCTGTTTATTATGCTCCTCGATTGAGTATGATCCCAGAGCTATTGGTTGAGCCGTTGCGTGTTTCAACCCCGGTAGGTGATTCTTTAGAAGTGGATCAGGTATTTAGATCCTGTGTGGTGACTATTCAGAGGCGAGACACTAGGGTTGATCTTATTTTGCTTGATATGGTGGATTTTGATTTGATTTTGGGTATGGATTGGTTATCTCCCCACCATGCGGTCTTGGATTGCTACGCTAAGACCGTTACTTTAGCCATGCCTGGTATTCCACCAGTGGTGTGGCAGGGCTCTTGTAGTCGCACGCCAGTTGGGGTGATATCTTTTGTTCGGGCCCAGAGGTTGATGGCTAGCGGGTGTTCGGCTTATTTAACTTATGTTAGAGATGTTAGTAGGGAGGGT
>NW_026025227.1:0-735 GCF_019186545.1 Solanum stenotomum
ATCCATAAGACCACAAGCTTCAATAACAGCAATGAACTCTAAACTTTTTCTCAAGTTGTAAGGAACCCCTCCCAGCTTCTCTTCAATAAAACTAATAACATTAAAGTCACTTACAGAGCTCCAAGGTCTGTTAGTTTCTGCAGCTTGATATAACATTCTATCCCATAAAGGTCTTCTGAGATGATCTTTACACTTGGCATACACAAAGGTGGTGGTGAATTAGGTCTGAAGTTCATTATGGCCAATGTCACAAGTAATGTGTTGCTCATCCTCCTCTAGTACTATACAATCAATGTCCATACTCCAGAAAAGCTAAATTTTTCCATTGCAATTACACACAGCATGCTCCATAGCTAATTGGTTTTTAAAAGTTTGGACATGAGTACTGTCTGGAAAAGGTTCAAGGATAGCAATGATAGAGAGTCGGTGCATCTTGTTGAGCATTTTGAGTCTTTCAAGTACCCCTTGGGTGTTGATCCCCCTCACATACCAAATAATTGTACTAATCATTGAGATGATCTGGAAGTAAATAGCCTAGTGTTTGGTCTGCCAACAGTGATAGTGTTGATGTCCTGAATTTTGAATTGGAATCTATCATGGTGTATTCCTCTGGGGGATAATCCCTGATTATTTGTCACCTGCGGAATGTCATCTGCAAGACCCTTATCAGGATGAGGACTAAAAGCTCTAATCAATAACTCACTAGACTCATCATCATCATCAGGGTCCTTTAGG
>NW_026025228.1:0-3902 GCF_019186545.1 Solanum stenotomum
ACATGAACTACTCAATGCAAGGTTTTCAGTAACCATAGATAGAACTCAAATACTTGGAACTCAAGAACTTTATTGATATTACTAATTTCAAGAATGCTCAACTCAGAGGGTTCGTGCGGAATTATAAGCATGAACGACTCAACTCAAAGACTCAAAGATACTTCTCTTCTCAAGACTGCTCGACTTATAGGATTCATGCGGAATTAAGGGCATGAACAATTCAATTCAAAGACTTTATGGGTAACATGTAATAGTCCCATGCTTAGAAATATAATCTTAAAGGGAATTAGGAACTCAATACTCAAGACTTAGAACTTGAAGATACTACTCCTCTCAAAGATACTCAACTTCTGGAGTTCATGCGGAATTTATGGGCATGAACGACTTGACTCGTAGGTCTACATAACATTATGAAACTCATGTATTTGACTCTTCTCATTCTCTGACTTGCTTTCTCAAAACTTAGTTCAAAACGATAGTTGATCTCAAAGGATTCACAATTGAACTCGAAGGCTTCCTTGAACTCTACTCTTAACTCTCTCTTGAATTTGAATTATGAATTCAAGAGTTATGATTCATGATATGAAGGATCTCAATAACAATATAGCTATTCGATAATTAGGAATATAACTTTTAAAAGAAATGTGAATTCAAGAACTCAAAATCAACTTATCTCAAGAATACTCAAATCTAGGGAAAGTTTCCTAGATTACTCTTTTACTGATTTGAAAGTAGATGTAGGGTGTGAGGACGAACTAGTCCAACACTATGATAGCCTTACATACTTAAAAGAACAAGATTATTGAAGAATCTTGAAGAATCTTTAAGAATCTTGAAGAAGAACTTGATCAGAAGCTTTGAAACCCTAGCTTGAAGGTAAACAATCAAGAAGACCTTTCTTGAGATTCTTGAGTTAGTTTATTAAAATCTCTAGAGCCAAAAATTATGATTTTCATGAGTGAAGTTGAAAATCTGATTTTTTTGAGCTTTTTATTAGTCAAGAAATTCGTTGATGGTTTTCTTGGAGGTAAAAAGACAAAAACCGATTATTTTCAATATTTTCCCGTCGGTTAATTCGTAACAGCACTGTATAGGTTACTAAAATAGTCATTACATTTTACTCAGATATTGGATTGATGTGAAATTGGTGGGGTTGGAAAGTAGATTCAATTACCTTTAATTGGATAGGTTATGGCTCACGTAACTCTTAATATTCTAAGAGATATGGTCATTTAAAGTTGACCTAAGCAGAATCTTACTTCAAAACTTAATAAACTTCAAGAACTCATCAAGAACTTAAATCCATAAATTTCAAGAACGAAATTACGCTGAATAAATCATGATTGACGTGTGGGTGAAAGAACCCAACACTATGGAAGCTTACATACCTCTTAGGGATTAAACCCATGGCGAAAATCCGCAACAAGATGCAAGAATCTCGACGAACGTTTTCATCCTTTCTCTTTTCTCCTCTTTTCTCTTCTTGAATTCTCAACTAAAACCCTAGGCGTATTTTAGGATTATAAAACTGAACCTAATAGGATTAGACCCTTAAAATATTACTAAAAACGAAATAAATCTGATTGGGTAAGGAAAAGGCCAAACTACCCCTCTAAAACCCGGTTTTGACTTGCCTTAACTGGACAGCCTAACTTCAAAAGGCCATAGCTCACTCATCCGACCTCGAAACTTATCAAACTCGGCGGCGTTGGAAAGATAATTCAAAGATGTTTCCTACGGTATCTGGTAGAACGCCTAAATCATCCTGAGCTAGGAGTTATGGTCGTTGGAAGTCAACCCAAAACTCATATTTAGCTTAACTTGTAAAATTTTAAATTTTGCTATTTCCAATTTAATTGTTTTTGGAACTCAAGGTGCTACATCTAGTGACCTTAACACTTAAAATTTTTTAATTCCTCGGTAAAATCTCACTCACTACGATGAACGGTTCGAGTCTTAGTTCAAAAATATTTCTGGGGTATTACAATATCTCCCCTTTGGGATCATTCGTCCTCGAATGACGAATGGACTGGATAGGGAATGGGTTACTCTTACTAAGGTCTGCGTGTAATGGTCTGCTCTTACTATATTCAAGCTTAACCCAAATACTTAAGTTCGGATTCTATATCTCTCTTTATGGAATCTCATCCCAAGACTATTACTCCTTACCACCACATTCAAGCTTAGTATTNTTACAATATCTCCCCCTTGGAATCATTCGTCCTCGAATGACGATTGGACTGGATAGGGAATGGGTTACTCTTACTAAGGTCTGCGTCTAATGGTCTGCTCTTACTATATTCAAGCTTAACCCAAATACTTAAGTTCGGATTTTATACCTCTCTTTTGGGAATCTCATCCCAAGACTATTACTCATTACCACCACATTCAAGTTTAGTATTCTAACAACTCCATGGACTCTTACTAACCAACTCCTTCGGATCCAACTAAGGGCTCTCATTTAACTATTTCTCTTAGTAAAATCTAATCCTCTTCTTCCTCATTGTTAATAATCTTAGATGGAATTATCACACCATCACTAACACGGTAAGAACATCAATCTCTTTTTTCTAACATCACTCAATTACAGAAAGGACCTCTAAAAAGATATCCCCCAAACTCTTTGAATTCATTACCATCTTAATCTCAAACACTTGACTCAATAGCTCATCTTGTCATCTCCCCCTTCCCCTTAGGTCTAAAGCTAACACTTGAAGGCTATGGACATATTCCATCATCTCTAAATGGTCTACCTCTTATTGTTCTTTTTACTCTTGTGACTTAGTCACACTTCACTGCCCTTATCTAAAGGTTAGGGTCTCTCACTTGTATTACTCACATTCATTGCAACAAACATCTCAATTTCTCACCTACTCTATGACAAGTCTTCTAGATCAAATCTCAAGACTAACATCATCACCTTCATGTTACCATTCTTTTGATCATGACACTCATCTCAAATTCAAGGTTAATATTTATGACAAAACCCGAATATTAATATGATTGCTCGCTTACTATACTAACTTACCACTACTAGATACAAATTCAGAAGCACTCGTCCATTATGACCTTATGACAAATAGCCAATCCTCACCTCTTAGCCTTTATACTTACAATTACTATCACCTTCGACTTCGCAACATAAGTACTATTCACTCATTCGCTATACATTAATGCCTAATTAGTTCTATAACACTTTGAATATTATGTGCTCTCCCTCAAAATCATAAGCCTAGCTTAGATCTATCACCTCATGTATACTCATGCTCTTCTATTCAACACTCACACTTGGTCATTACCTACACAATGACACTTCATCACAAGCTCTTCTCTAGCTACAACACACTCTACTTCCTATGATGGAGTATTCACAACTCATCACTTCTTAGTCTACCCATAAGGGAAAACTCTTCATTAATACTTTCTAGGTGCATAACTATAATAACATAGTTTGCCTCATCACTCTCTCCCTTTCTAGGATTACTAAACCTTTACATACTTTCCTCTAACTATGGGCTCTATCACTACTACTGCTTATGATCTCGTAGCTCGTGCTACCTTTTTGGGTGAAAATACTACCCAAGCTCTTAACATACTTTCTCATGAGGATCTCAGCTGAAACGAGACTTAGAGAAGAGAATACAACTTGCTTTTAGCTCAAATACATAATTCATATGAAGGCATTACTTTGCAACTGAACACTTAACTTGCTTTTGGGCTTCTCTTAAGCCCCTCTGAAGTCTCATTACTTCCTCAAGATTCTTGCTAAGAACAATTCATCGATTAAAGACTGACTTTCTTTTCAACCACCTCTAGCATGATGGGCAGTCGAATGAATTTGAGAACGCACGAGTTAGAATATATCTGTACGACTTAGCTCTATTGCACGATTAAAAGTAAGA
>NW_026025229.1:0-541 GCF_019186545.1 Solanum stenotomum
AAATCATAATAAAATCTAACCCCTAAAAGCCTTTAAAACCCTAAAACTAAAAATCTCTAAAACAAACCTTTAAAACCCTAAAAAAATTCTTTAATCTAAAACCCCAAGTCCTAAACCCTTAGAGATCATATATCGTAAAAACAATAATGATCCTAAAAAATCTTTAACAATCCCAAATTGAAAAAAACTCTTGACCGAATTTTTTTTAGAAAAACTTAAGCTCTAAACCTTAAACTAAAAACCCTTAACCAAATACCTAAACTCTTCTTAATAATGCTCGGATTATATCATTGTTCAATACGCCCTATTAAGTTATATATATTTGTTCAACTTTATCACGCCATGCATGTTCAGAATCTTTCAACTACTGATACATAGTCTACGCTACATCTTCTCTTAATGTAGGTTCAGGTCCTTAACATTAAGATCACGCGGAGATCGATTCCCGATCCGTATTCAGCAATATCAGTGGTGAGTCCTCGTTTTTCTAGGACGATTTATATGTTTTATATTTGTCTTTCATTTTAGTTTCAGTTTTGCT
>NW_026025230.1:0-253 GCF_019186545.1 Solanum stenotomum
TTTTATTCTGATTGATTTGCTGAGTCATGACCATATCATATATGTGCATGAGTAAATCGATTTATTCCTTTGTATGATGATATTCTTGTGGTCTTGAATCTTTGGCTAATCTCGTTAACTTGAATGTTTCCCTTGATTTCAATTTCTTCCTTGTAGTCTTGGATGTTAACTGATCTTGTTGTCTTGAAAGTATCATTTGATTGATACACATTATTTCTTTCCTTTCTTAGGTGATTTGTTCTGCAATCTTGAA
>NW_026025231.1:0-1371 GCF_019186545.1 Solanum stenotomum
CGAAAATTGGGAAGAAGCAACATTCCACATTTTTATAAACTTAAGCTACAAGTAGTGAATATTTTCGACTAAAATTTAGACAAAATGGAGATGCAGACATGGTTCACATACGACCTGTTGGACAACAAGAATGATCAGGGGATTTGAAAACGAAGAAGACGAGCTACTACCTCAATAAGCAATAGACAAAACGACATGCAACTTTCACTTTAGCTAATTTAAGATCTGCCCCTATTTTTGCAAATAAAACACTATCAACCGTAGCCAAACAAATGATGTTTAATGTGATGATAAAGATAGAATGGATTTGACAACATTCAAATAGCGAATTCAAGGAGATGAATAATGAAACAAACTCAAATAAAGAGGCAGAGAAACCCAATACTAAACTTAAAACTATGAAGTTTCAACTTGAATAAGACATGAAGCTATTTGAGGACACATATATGGCATATTAAAGTCGCTAATTCTCAATGACACATAATAGCCACACAACAGCAAAGCAGCGACGAGGAGAAGATTACGGAGGAAGCATTACCTTTCTCCGGGCAGCGAACTAGAGACGAGATGAGCAGAAGACGACTTCACCACTAATGTGATCCTTGAGAAATCCCAATCAAGGAGCAAAACGAATAAAACTAGGAGCAATATGGTCCCTCTTTGTTTGGATTCTGTCTCTTATGTCTTTATATATATATATATTTTTTTTTTTTTATCTTGCTCGACTGTTTCGTTCAACGCCACTCTCAGTGAGGAACAACCTAATTTTTTTCCTTATCTGGACTTAAATTTTCTTTTCGTTTCCTCCTCCTCTAACAATGAAGAAGAACAAGCTATTTATAGAAGAGGACTAGGGCAGAATTTTTGGGGGAAATCGAGAGGGAGAATGGGTGGATCCCTAAATTCGAAATTCAAAATCCCCTAAGAGATAAGGTTGAAAGTTGTCCATAGTACAAACTCTCAACGGAACTGAAAGGCTGGCCGCTTGATTAGAAGTCAAGGACGAACGAGCGAGGAGATGGGGACACGTTAGATGACTCTCCAACGTTCTTGTACGAGATGGACACGCGCGAGTGAGATGGGCTGCTGCGGACTGCTCTGGATTTCTTCGCGTGAAGTTGAAACGCGATGGGGTCGTTTGGTGCTGCTGTTGCACGCTGCTTGATGTATTGCTATTGAAAGAAATGTCTTATTATTGATGGGTTTCTTTGGTATTGTTAGTGGGCTGGGATTTGAAGTAGTTAACTGGAAATTAGAGGCATCAATGCGCTAAATTGCAATTAGGAAATGGCCAATTGAATTACAAAATTATAACTAATTAGAATTAGTACATTAGCCAAATTGATTTTATTTGGTGAATTCGGCTAATAA
>NW_026025232.1:0-233 GCF_019186545.1 Solanum stenotomum
ATTACGTCCCAGACTTTAATCAGAATCTATCCAACCTCCAAAACCTCAACCTACAGATGAGAGTAATCAAGACTAAACTGAAGCTTTAGTGAGGAATTGGGAATACACCACGTGCAAGCTGGACCACGGACTCGAACCGGGTACTGTAGCCAAAACCAGATCACAGGTAAGCTGGACCACGGACTCGAACCGGGTACTGTAGCCGGAACCAGATCACAGGTAAGCTGGACCAC
>NW_026025233.1:0-735 GCF_019186545.1 Solanum stenotomum
AGAAGAATATGCAGGATTAGAATGGAACTTAGAACAATTTAATAAAAAAAAAGTACTCATACCAGAATCTCATCTAATGTATACTAATACAAAAGGAGGAACATCTATTAGATTCACAAATTATAATTATTCTAATCAAACGAACTTAGAAGAAGAGTTAGAATTAGAAGAAGAAAAAGAGTTTATGAATGTAGAAATAATACAAGAAGGATATGAAGTAGATGAAGCTTTGCAAGAAGCCGAAAGAAGATATAATAATAATACAGACATAACCTTTAAATGTAAAGGATGTAAAACAGGAAATATGGATATATTTAAAGTAGACAGACATTTTAAAACATGCGAATTTAGAACTGATAATCTAGGATACATAAAAGAATATAATAACCAAGACAAAATAGAAAACCTTGAAACAATACTAGAAAATCTGTATGAAAGTGAAGAGGAAATAGAAAGAGATTCTATAATAAGTCAAAAAGAGCTTATGGAATCTACTAGTTTAAGTGCTAGCCCGTTCCAACGAACTTCTCAACACCATACAGTAGACACAAGTATAGGAAATGTACCAAGACGACGAGTCTATAGTAAACCCAGACACAGTAACTGAAAACGTAAGACCAATGGGTAGAAGGATGCCTATAGAAGAACCTATTAGGTTACAAGAAGGAGGAAGTAAAGGAAAAAAATTAAACATAGCAGCACATAAGCCTCAAATGTGGAATGCAGTAATAGATT
>NW_026025234.1:0-1048 GCF_019186545.1 Solanum stenotomum
CAACTTGTGGTGAAAGAACGAAAAACGCGACGTCGAACACTAAACATTAGCATGGAGTCATGATAAGCAAGGATGGACTAACGTAAATAGAGCATTTCGAAAAGGAAAAAAAGAAAAAAAGAAAAAAAAAACGATCACCACAAGGCTATGAAAATCGACACAATAAGAGTAGCAATATCTTGATACCAAACTTCCAAAATTCAATATATACACATTCTAGTCATGCTCGGGAACAAAAGGCTAATGGCTCAATGAGAACGAGAAATCCACTTCCTACTGGGAACTAATGAGAAAACAGAACAAAGATGAAAAATACTATCGTACTAAAGTAAAGTAGAAAATTAAGACTTAAACCAGCAAATGAGGTATAAAATCGAATTAGCTATACCAAATAGCAAACTACAGTAAGAATAGGAAAGAACACGAACAAGATGAAGAAGTATACCTTTTTCGGAGAAGCGAACCGGACAAACGAGCTGAGAACAACGACTCTTCTACTATGAAACCTATATACGAACAACGCGCTAAGAAACTCCGAGTGTCGATCTTCTCGAAACTTAGAATCAGAATTAAGTGTAAAATGTCTATCGTTCAAAAACCAAGCTCGAAAATCTTTTATAAGCTATTTTTCGTATGTGACCTCAAAATCCAATCTTTTCTCTTCACCCCCCTCTAATTACTGAGGGAAGGAACTATTTATAGGAAAAAAATGGAGCAACTTTGGGGGGGGGGGGGAAATCCATTGGAAATTTTCAAAAGAAAAATTTGAATCTTCCTTTGCTTCTTTTCGAGATCAACAGTGAAGAGGGATAGGAAAAATTAGTGACTTCCGTGAAAAGGGGACGATGAAGTGATTGATTAGGTTGCTGGAGTTATGGGCTTGCAGATGGGTGACGAGATTTTCGGGTTGCAGCGCGATTTGCTTGCTAGATTTCAATTTTTGCGTGAAGAAGAAGAAGAAACAGAGGGGGGGGCGATGTACTGCTGTACATATTGATGGTGCACGTTATGTATGTAGTGGGTCTTATTATGTTATTAGAAACATTGG
>NW_026025235.1:0-826 GCF_019186545.1 Solanum stenotomum
TGCCTTGCAGGTAAGGAAGGATGCTTTGCGTATGGCCAGTCTGGTCATAGATTGAAGGATTGTCCTTCAAGACAAGGTCAAGGAGGAAATAATGGTAGAGCTCAGTCTACAACTTCAGCAGCACCAGCAGGTCGCCCGACTCAGCAGGGTAACTCTTCTGGTACTAGTGGCGGACAACGCCAAAACAGGCTTTATGCTCTTCAGGCTCGTCCAGATCAGGATGATTCTCCTGATGTAATCACTGGTACGTTACGAGTCTTTGATCTTGATGTTTGTACATTGTTAGATCTAGGGGCTACTTTGTCTTTTGTAACTCCTTATATAGCAGTCCAATTCAGTGTTAGTCCAGAAACTCTTTCAGAACCCTTCTCAGTCTCTACTCCAGTCGGTGACCCAGTTATAGCTAGACGGGTATACAGAAATTGCCCTGTCACAGTCTCTCAGAAAGTCACCTCAGCAGATCTTGTAGAGTTAGAAAAGGTAGACTTCGATGTCATTCTAGGTATGGATTGGTTACATTCATGTTATGCCTCAGTTGATTGTAGAACTAGGATTGTTCGTTTTCAGTTTCCAGACGAACCAATTTTAGAATTGAAGGGTAGTAGCTTAGCGCCTATGGGTCGATTTATTTCTTACCTCAAGGCCAGAAAGATGATCTCTAAGGGTTATCTCTATCATCTAGTTCGAGTTAAGGATTCTAGTTCCGAATCCCCAACTCTTGAGTCAGTCCCTGTAGTCAGTGAGTTTCCAGAAGTGTTCCCAGAAGATCTTCCTGGAGTTCCTCCCGAAAGGGAAACAGACTTTGGAATTGATCTCCTTCCAGATA
>NW_026025236.1:0-554 GCF_019186545.1 Solanum stenotomum
AGAATGACATCACTTTCACGTGAAATTACGTGCAAAAAACTCTTAATTACATGGTGTAATATTATCTGTTTTGAGTTGAGCTTGATATTTTAATTGGAACAAAATCTCATTCTTTTGTTAAAAAGTTGAATTTGAATTTGCCAATAAACACAGGGTAGAATGGTTCCATGTGTATCATGAAGAAGTGGGAAAGTGATTTTTCATAGTGCAGAGAAAGCAAAGTAGGAATTTTCTTCTTCTTGTATTGTATTGTAGTAGAAAGGGAATATTTTGTGTATGGAAGGTTGTTAAACTAAGACTTTCCTGTGATATCCTTGTCATGTGAAATGCTTACATATTGTGTGACACACTAAAATTGACTGAAAGTTAGTAGGTGTGTGTTTCTTGGAATTGATTACTCCAAAGAAGAAGTAGTAGATTTTCCTTTACTTAATTTGTGGTTCATTCATCCGTCACATCCATCGGTGGATGATAACATTAATTAATTCATAGGTATGTATGACGAAAGATCACACCTTTGAATACGTATTTATGATCCACAACAATAAATTTGA
>NW_026025237.1:0-480 GCF_019186545.1 Solanum stenotomum
TTATCGTTTAGAGTGTAAGGTTTAGGGTTTAGGGTTAAGGGTTTAGGGTTTAGGGGTTAGGGTTTAGGGTTTATGGTTTAGTGTTTAGGGTTTAGGGTTTATGGTTTAGTGTTTAGGGATTTGGGTTTATGGTTTATGGTTTAGGGTTTAGGGTTTAGGGTTTAGTGGTTAGGGTTCGGGGTTTATGGCTTAGTGTTTAGAGTTTGGGATTTAGGGTTTGGGGTTTAAGGTTTAGGTTTAGGGGGTTAGGGTTTAGGGTTTAGGGCTTGGTATTTAGCGTTTAGGGTTTAGGGTTAAGGTTAAGGGTTAAGAGTTTAGGGTTTAGGATTTTGGATTTAGGGTTTAGGGTTAAGGTTTAGGTTTTATGGTTTAGGATTTAGGATTTTGGGTGAAGGATTTAAAGGTTAGGGCTCAGGGTTTAGGTTTAGTATTTAGGATTTAGGGTTTAGGGTAAGTCTTTAGGATTTAGGGTTTAAGGTT
>NW_026025238.1:0-207 GCF_019186545.1 Solanum stenotomum
CCTCTACTAAAATTGTGAGTGATTTCCATCACCTGACCTTTGCTGAGAGTATTCATAGTTACCCATCCTAGACTTTTTGGTAGACTTGGCCATTTCCCTAAGCTTATCTCCCTCAACCTTCTGAGCAGGAGTCATTGGTCTGAAGATATTCATATCTCCAAATAATATGGCATTCCTGCACTTAGTCTACACCAGATCAGATACTTC
>NW_026025239.1:0-1616 GCF_019186545.1 Solanum stenotomum
ATTTTTTTAATTAACAGGCACACGTCTACTTTTTTAAAATAAAAAATTGCAATTGAAGAACATAAATAAAAACAAATCATAAAAATTAAGGTTGTCTAAAAAATTATATATTTTAGTATGCATGATTTATAAAAATATTATTATTTTTAAATTATTATATTTATCGATAGTTAAACTCAAAATAATTACTTTACTTATATTTTAAATTATTAGATGTTTTTAATAATGTGTGAAAATATTTTAATATGTAGTATTTATTAATCAGATAGCATTTCCTTATTCTTCCTCTAAATTGTTTAAATTATAGTCCATTCTATTCCAATTTATTTCAATTCTAGCCCTCTTTCTATGCAATTTTCTTTCGATTTTAGCCTCTAATTTCAATTTAGTCGCAAGTGATTATTTCAATTTAGGCCCATTCTTATTTCAATTTCAGATTCCAAGTGATTTAATCCCGTCCGTCCATCTCTAAATTAAATCCTAGATCAAATCTCAGCCCTACATCTTATTTTATTCAAGGGTCCAGATTAAATCCATCTCCTTCCTTCTAATATATCAAAACTAATACCCTAAATTAATGATCTCCTCTCTCCCTCTCCAGCCGCCGCCACCTCCTACATCTCTCTTCTCCATCGACGCCGACGAGACAGAGAGACACCATTGCCCTCTCCGGCGAAACCTCCATTCCCCCTCTCCTCTCCTCGCTGCCTTCTCTTCCCTTTCCTCTCCTCCTCTCGGCGAGAACAACTCCTCCAGCGAGCTCCGTCACAGCAACAACAACAGCCGGCGGCGAACAAGCAGTGACCAGGCCACCCCCGATCAGCAAACTCCAGCAAACAAGCAATGTTGTGACAACGAAAATGAAACATTTTGATAGGGATGGATCTTTACAGATCTGCCCCAGGTATGAATATTTATTTTAAGCCTTAAATCTTTATACAGGTGGGTTGTTTTGTTCATTGGTGTTCTTCCTTACCTAGAATTCTTGTATAAATAAGGTATTGCAATTCTTCAGAATGCTTTAGTGTCATTCCGATTTCATTCATTTTTGTGTTGGAAGTAATGTGTTAACTTTGTGGTAGAACTAGTGCGTGAATTTCTGTGTTGAAATCAACTTGTTTAAGTCTTGATTGACCATAAGTTAATGTGGCATGTTTATATTAACAATTGATTTAGCCCTCTCCTTAATTGACAATTGCCCTTAATTAGTAGTCTTTGTTGATTTGATAGCAATTTCGTAGGTAAATTGGTAAATCGGATTGATGTTCGTTTCTTCCAATTCTCAATAATCTCTAAATCAATTTGAACTTATTTAGTCAACATTCTCTCTTATTAGTAAACCTTGATTTCATCCTGTCACTAAATTATATATATTGAACTTGAACTTGAAATTACAATTTGAACTTGAACTTAGATTTTGACTTGAACTTAGAACTTAAACTTAAACTTAGAACTTGAACTTAGAATTTGAAGTTGAACTTGAAATTAGAACTTAAACTTAGTTATTGAAGTTGAACTTAGAACTTGAAATTTGAGTATTGAATTTGTTAATTAGTGTATTGAATTAGAACTTGAACTTAGAACTTGGAACTTGAACTTAAACTTAGTTATTGAAG
>NW_026025240.1:0-843 GCF_019186545.1 Solanum stenotomum
TTTCGAGTCGGGGTTTCGAATCCGAATAATTTAGGCTTCTTCAAGAACATGGATTTTCCTTCAAATTGAATTTGCGAATTGATTTCAACTCCGTTTTCAAATTGGTTTTCACCATTAGCTTCCAAATACTTTAAGGATCATTTTACATAAAAAATTTCCAGATTTGGGTATCGTTTTCCGGTATGAGACTTTTGGACCGTTTTGCCCTTTTTCCCTAAATTTCTTGATTTTGGTGTCATTGGACTCGAATTGTGATTGTGAATAATTGTTTGAATAGATTATCGTGATCCGGATTATACTCGGAAAGGAAAGGCTCAAGTCAAGTAATTTTTGGAGTTCGTTTTAAGGCAAGTGGCTTCCAAACTTTGTAAAACTCTTAGACTACGCATGACTACTTTTCCAATTGTGTTGGGGAGTAATGGGGATTGAGGATGGGTTTTATTTGTTGATTGAAATTTGTTGTAAATGAAAGATGGGGAATAAAACGAGCTAAATGTGTTATGATGTGGTCGTGATATGGTTGTGATTGAGACAGGTGATGTGTAATACTATGATGTGGTCGTGATATGGTTGAGATTGAGACAGATGATATGTAATACTATGATGTGATCGTGATATGATTTTGATTGATGACATGTGCATAGTCATTATTTATCCCATGTGTGAACTATCTGTTGCATGAGTTCTGAGACACTGATATGAGGATGGATGGATATGAGACACAGTTGAGACTAGCTCCGGCTAGAGATATATGAGATGGACTAGCTCCGGCTAGCGATTTGGATGCCGATGGGATCTGGTTCCGGCGGTGATACGTACATGGTCCATGTGTGGCCCCCATGG
>NW_026025241.1:0-843 GCF_019186545.1 Solanum stenotomum
AAAAACGAGCTAGAAAGTCATCAAACACCTAGGGAAGGGGGTGGGGCGTCACGCCAGCCAGCACTCCCCAAAAGGGTCTCTGAAGTTTACCCCTTTGGAGGAACCAATTTGTTAATGAAGCTACTTGGGAAGCTGAGGAGGATATGAAGAAGAGATAGCCACATCTCTTCGATTCCGGAGAAATTCCAAATTAAGGTACTAATCCTTTCTTGGATTTTATTTTTAAGTTGCCATGTTGTTTTGCATTTGCTTTTGAGTGGTTGAACTGAATGTTGCATGTTACACCTTTAGCCTAGTAACAGTAATCTCATTCGAGGATGAATTTTCCCAAGGGGGAGATGTTGTAACAACTCGCAATTTGAAATAACTAGGAAGAAGCTAATAATTAGAAATAGTCATTTTTGGAAAGAATGAAAATCTGGAAATTTTGTTAAGTTATAATAAGTTGAGTTTTGGCAAACATCAAACTGCAATAACTCCTAGCTCAGGATGAGTTACAGGCCTTCAAGATATGGTAGGAAATCTCTTGGAATTATCTTTCCAATGCCGCTGAGTTTGCGCGATTCTGAGTTCGTAAGAGTGAGTTATCCCTTTTGAAAGTTGGGATGTTGGAATAAGTAAAGTCCAATCCGGATTTTTGGAGGGTAATTCAATCTTTTCCTTATCTAATTATTCTAATTCATTGTTAGGAGTTTAATTGGGGTAAATTCAGAGTTTTTTCAGTTTAAAAAAGTGAATAATGCTCTATGGCTTGGAGAAGAGGAAAAAATAAGAGAGGAGAAGAAGGTTCAATATTCGTCGAGGTTATCTTGTGGAGTTTGTCGGGGGTGATCTCTAGAAGGT
>NW_026025242.1:0-2768 GCF_019186545.1 Solanum stenotomum
ACCCTAAACCCTAAAGCCTAAACCTTAAGCCCTAAAACCCAAAACCTAAACCCTAAACATTAAACCCTTAACCATAAACCCTAAACCCTAAACCCTAAACCCTAAACCCTAAACCCTAACCCCTAAACCCTAACCCATAACCACTAAACCCTAAACCCTAAATCCCGAAACGCTAAACCCTAAACCCTAAAACCTAAACACTAAACCTTAAACCCATAACCATAATCCCTAAACCCTAAACCGTAATCCTAAAAGTTAAATCTTAAACCCTAAACTCGAAATCTTAAACCTTAAACCCTAACCTAAACTATTAATCCTAAACCTTAAATCTTAAACCCTAAACCCTAAATCCTAAATCATAAACGTTAAACCATAAACCATAAACCCTAAATCCTAAAAATGAAACCCAAAACACTAGACCCTATACCCTAAACCCTAAACTCTAAACCCAAAACCCTAAACCTTAAACCCTAAATCCTAAAGACTAAACCTAAACCCTAAATCCCAAACACTAAACCTAAACCTTGAGCCCAAAACTCTAAATCCTAAACCCAAAATACTAAATCCTAAACCATAAAACCTAAACCTTAACCCTAAACCCTATATCCAAAATCCTAAACCCTAAACTCTTAACCCTTAACCGTAACCGTAAACGTAAACCCTAAGTGCTAAATACCAAACTCTAAACCCTAAGCCCTAAACCCAAAACCCTAACCCCCTAAACCTAAATCCTAAACCCTAAACCCTAAATCTCAAACTCTAAACACTAAGCCATAAACCCCGAATCCTAACCACTAAACCCTAACCCCTTACCCCTAAACCCATAAACCCTAAACCCCTTAAAGATATCCATAAACCCTAAATCCTAACCCCTAAACCCTAACCAAACCCTAACCTTAAACCCTAAACGCTAAACCCTAAACCCTAACCCCTAACCTCTAACCCTTACCCCTAAACCCTAAACCCTAAACCCTAAACCCAAAAGCCTAGATCATAAAACCTAAACCCTAAACCCTAAACCCTAAACATTAAACCCCTTAACAATAAACTATGGGACCTAAACCATAAACCCTAACCCTTAAGCCCTAATCCTAAACCCTAACCCTAAAGCATCAACCACAAGCCCTAAACCCCAAACCCTAAACCCTAAACCCTAAAACATAACCCTAAACCCTAACCCAAAATCATAACCCTTAAACCATAACCCTAAATCCCTAAACCCTAACCTAAACTATAAATCCTAAACCTTAAATCCTAAACCCTAAACCCTAAATCCTAAATCCTAAACGTTAAACACTAAACCAAAAATCCTAAATCCTAAAAATGAAACCCAAAACACTAGACCCTATAACCTAAACCCTAAACTCTAAACCCAAAACCCTAAAGCAGAAACCTAAACCTTAAACCCNAAACCAAAAATCCTAAATCCTAAAAATGAAACCCAAAACACTAGACCCTATAACCTAAACCCTAAACTCTAAACCCAAAACCCTAAAGCAGAAACCTAAACCTTAAACCCTAAATCCTAAAGACTAATCCTAAACCCTAAATCCCAAACACTAAACCTAAACCCTGAGCCCTAAACTCTAAATCCTAAACCCAAAATACTAAATCGTAAACCATAAAACCTAAACCTCAACCCTAAACCCTAAATCCAAAATCCTAAACCGTAAACTCTTAACCCTTAACCGTAACCGTAAACCCTAAACGCTAAATACCAAACTCTAAACCCTAAGCCCTAAACACTAAACCCTAAACCCGAACCCCTAAACTCTACACCCTAACCTCTAACCCCTAAACCACAAACCCTAAACCCTAAACACTAAACCTTAAACTCTAAACCCTAAACCCTAACCCCTAACCCCTAAACCCTAACCCCTAAACCCTAAACCCTAAATCCCAAAACGCTAAACCCTTAACCCTAAAACCTAAACCCTAAACCTTAAACCCATAACTATAATCCCTAAACCCTAAACCCTAATCCCAAAAGTTAAATCTTAAACTCTAAACTCGAAACCTTAAACCTTAAACCCTAACCTAAACTATAAATCGTAAACCTTAAATCCTAAACCCTAAACCCTAAATCCTAAATCCTAAACGTTAAACCCTAAACCATAAACCCTAAATCCTAAAAATGAAACCCAAAATACTAGACCCCATAGCCTAAACCATAAACTCCAAACCCAAAACCCTAAAGCATAAACCCTAAACCTTAAACCCCAAATTCTAAAGACTAAACCTAAACCCTAAATCCCAAACACCAAACCTAAACCCTGAGCCCTAAACTTTAAATCCTAAACCCAAAATACTAAATCGTAAACCATAAAACCTAAACCTTAACCCTAAACCTTAAATCCAAAATCCTAAACCCTAAACTCTTAACCCTTTACCGTAACCGTAAACCCTAAACGCTAAATACCAAACTCTAAACCCTAAGCCCTAAACACTAAACCCTAACCCCCTAAGCCTAAACCATAAATCTCAAACTCTAAACACTAAGCCATAAACCCCGAACCCTAACCACTAAACCCTAACCCCTTACCCCTAAACCCATAAACCCTAAACCCCTTAATGATATCCATAAACCCTAAATCCTAACCCCTAAACCCTAACCCTAAAGCCTAACCTTAAACCATAAACCCTAAACCCTAAACCCTAAACACTAAACCCTAAACCCAAAACCCTAACCCCTAACCTCTAACCTATAACCCCTTACTCCTAAACCCTAAACCCTAAACCAAAAACCCTAAAGCCTAGACCATAAAACC
>NW_026025243.1:0-730 GCF_019186545.1 Solanum stenotomum
CAAGAAAGGCGTAGCTGCAGGAGATCTTTACAAAGCATTGCTCCTCTCAATTCCTTCATCTTGCTGTTCGACTTCTTCTTTGCACCAAGAAAGTGGAAACCAACAGCTTCTTGTTTGTTGAGTCATAATCAACATGCTAGCTCAAAATAGTTTTTAGATAGGGCATATACTGAAGAACACAATTGTAAAGCACATCATACACATTGAATGTTATTTTATCAGAGAAAATTTACCATATCTGCGGCTTTCACTTTTACATTTGGTTATGAGAAGACTTAACAATCTAATCCTGGATTAACAACACTTTGTTTATTGCAAGCATTTCACTTACTGCAGTACCTCCTTGATCAAATAATGTCTAAATGCTTGAAAGTTTGACTCTAAGGAGATCAGTCAATCAACTATTCTTCCTTTTATTTATATGCATTAGTATGTTCTAATCAGACTTTGCTGAAGTATTGCAGGGCTTGCCTTCTAATTAAGTTAGCATCCAGTGTGAACATTTTGTGGTATTTTCAGAAGCAATTAGGTGACAAAACAATATGAGCTATCAAGTCTTGAAATCTAAAGGCAGACTCAATTAGTATTATATTAGAACAACTAAAGACATCCTTAAAATTCCTCTTCTTGAAAAATGTACAGAAAAAGGAAAGCTTTTTGCACTGTGTTCTGCTCAAATACTTCGTGTGTGTGTGTATATAGGTTTATCGCAAGTCTCACATCCAAAAGT